>NW_028279874.1:0-150131 GCF_059751315.1 Micrasema longulum
TCATGGTGTCACTACACCAGTCACTAGTCACTACTAAAAATCTTGCCTCATATGGGGATTCCGGATTCGATTCCCAGTGAGATTTAAATAATTACAATGGCGTGTGATTTATTTAAGCAAGGGATATATGCTATGATTCACCACTAGAAAAATAAATTATAGTGTTTTATTAAGCAATAGTAAGTTTTTTTTATTTTATTTATTTTTTATTTATTTATTTACTTGCAAACAGTTAATTATACATTTTTTTAGACATAAGTCCCAACTCCATGGGACTAAAAGTCCTGTGTCGAGTTGGGACGAGTAATTAGTGAACACAGACATGTATATCACCACAAATATTATATAGGTTCAGAAACATAATAATTGTATAAAGCCAATAGTAATGACGGAACAGTAACAAAATTAAAAACCACAATATGACATCATTTCTTTTCATCGATACAAAGAATATTGAAACAATAGCTATTTATGCATCATAATAAATAATAATATGATAATCAACTGAAACTTGGAGTCATCAACATTTCAAATCAGTGGGTACAATGCAACAAAGTGATTATTTTAGAATTAATAAAACAATACTTATTTATTATTCAATTAGGACCTAATTGAATGAATATTTAAGTGTGTATGACTGATGTACTTATAATGGTACATCAGACAGACATACTTTAAGGGTGAATTATTTTCTACTTTACAGGATGTCCCATTTTTTAGACATCTTTTTGGATGTGCAGTGTATTTTAACAAAAATAATACAGGACCATACTTGATATAAAAAACGTAGTGTCCCGTGTTTTTACCCTAAATCCTGTAATTTTAGATCATAATTCTTACCTACAGTTAAATGAGCACATAGCTGTTACTTTCGACGGGCTGTTACAACATGTTTAAATAACATTTTTTTGGCAATAAATGTTTAAATCTTACGTGCTTATTTTTATGCAGTGTTTATTGTTTAGCAGTGTATCAATGGCCCATTTCACACGGATCATATAAATCCACACGGCACGGTATAAGTTTCATGGGGTGGATTAATTTTTATTGCATTTAATTAACGGCAGGCAAATTCACTAACCAGTACAACATGAGCCTGACTAAGATTAAAGTTTGCTGCAACAGAGATAAATAACACTTTTGAGAAGGAGATATAGAAGTTTAGGCATTTAGAGGGCTTATGACCTGTCATTGGCTGGTTTAAGTGGCCACTTTACACGGTGTAATATTCACCATTCTGCCTATGTTTACACATCCACATTTCCTCAACTCTTCCATCTGTTGACTTTTGCGAAGTAAAAGAGCTGAAACATTTGTAGACCAGCCAATGATAGGTCATAAGCCCTGTATATGCCCAGACTTCCATATCAAAAGTGTTTCCCTCTCTGTTGCAACAAATTTTGACCTGAATGACTCCCTAGGGAGGAAATCCAGCCTGTCTGTAAACATTCGGACATACTCAAAACATTGCTGAAGATTAGATCCATTCGATTTCCTTATGGACTTAATAAAGGTTTCAGCTCTTTTACTTCACAAAAGTCAGCAGATAGAAGAGTTGAGGAAATGTGGATATTTAAACATGGGCAAAATGGTGAATGTTACACAGTGTATAAAGTGGCCACTTAAACCAGCCAATGACAGGTCATAAGCCCTGTAAATGCCTAGACTTCCATATTCTCTTTTTTTAAATGTTTTCCAAACGGAGATCTGTTGCAACAAACTTAATTCTAAATAACTCCAAGGAGTTAGTTAACTCCAAGGAGTTAGTTAACTCCGAGGAGGAGACAAGTCTACAAACATTTGGAGATACTCAAAACATTGTTAATTTATGAATCCAATTACATCTTTTTATAAAATATTTACATTTTTTTATACTTTCCTCTTTAAATTCAAAATATTAGATGGTTGATGATACCAATTGGATTGATTTTTATTTCACGTTTCCAGGTACGATCTTCCCTACATTTATCCGGTGCTGGACTGGGATGGGAATCCAGGACTGGCCGTGGGGATTATATTCGGGGGCTGTGTCCTTCTGTTGGTCATACACGCCCTGGTCTGCTCAGTGGCAGAACTCAGAAACACACTCACATGCAAAATAAGAAGACGCAGTGAGAACAATATCATCATATCTACAGTCCCACCCAGAAATGGGGGAACTGCAAATAAAGCGTTTGTGATTTAACAAAAAAGAACTGAGTGATGTTGGACGTAAATAATCCAAAGTAAGCTTAGAAATCTTGATCATCTGTTATATTTATTTATTTTATTTGGGAAACCATATTTACATTTTATACATATCTACATACATATATATAGTAAACTAACAGATATGGTGTATAAACTCAGAACCAATAACAGATTTCCACAAAGTGTACAAAGTTAAAAAAGAAAATATAATACATATTATATTAATTCAAATAAGCTTATACATATAAAAATGTTATTTTCATGTATATATTATTTAATAATCAAAGAAAATACTTCTTTTTTTTTTTAAAGAACAGTAAGTAATTGTAAATTGGGCGGGATTAGGACAAGGATGCATGAAGAGAGGATAAGGAGGGAAAGGGAGATGTACATGTGTCTACTAAGTTACATAATGCATTTTGAGTGTCAATTTTAAATCTGACAGTGACGTCTGTGTAGTCTATGTCTTTAAATTTAGTATTGTACACTGAAAAAGTCCCATGAAAAAAAGCATTTTTAACACAAGATGTTTTACTTATTGGTACATGAAACAGGTGGTACCGTCTACAAATCCTGGCTGAAACATGTATTGTTATTAAACTAAGTAATTCTGCGCAGTCAACTATTCCTGTCATAATTTTGTGAAGCAGTAGTTGATCCGCACACACTCTGCGGTATTGTAGAGAAGTGATTCCATGGTAGGTGGAGGCAGCGAGAGTTGATACATAAGAAATACCGGATTTGTATATGAAAGTAAGGTGATCTGTCCCACGTTTCAGTTGTCAGCCCATGAAAAATGAAATAATATTGCAATGTAAAACCACCTTCTTAATCAATATTTCATGTCAATCTTCCCCAAAATTGAAATCAGAATATAAAGCGTGGAATTTCCTTATCAGGACTTTCACAACCATTAAGTCAAAAACTCTTGTCTACGATTCTGGTTCTATTTCATAAATGGAACTGTGTTCTTTGTCCGAACGAACACAAAAAGATCATAATTAAAAAAGAGCTCTTATTTATATGTGATAGTATGTATAATTTAATCCAATAAGAATCAAGCTGTTATATTTGACAAATGTTTTGCCATGTTCATTAAAAATACATTAGAAACTTACACTTGTGTATGTATTTATATAATATAAAACATATCTGACTGTGTAAATGATAGATAAACAAAAAAATACCTACTATTGTAGTTTATTATAACTAGTACTATATTTTTCCCAGAAATGACAAAATTATTCACGTGATGTGCAATTTGAATAATGTAGAATAGCTACTTCAAAATAACCCAAAATAGAAATATGTATTTTATATTTAAATGTAAGCACAACACACAATAGATTTACTATTGATGTATTTTGAAAATTACAAGCTGATAGGTAGCCAAATAAAGTTACGTAAATATAAAACATCTGTGTCAGAAGCTTAGTCTTGCAAAACATAACTTTCTAGTTAGTATTTATAATTTCAAATATATATTAATATTTATGTATGTTTTGAATGTTTATAATTTAAAATTCAAACTGTAAAAATAAAAACAAAATTTGAATAAACCTATAACAAGCGTTGTTAGGAGAGATTACATTTTTTTTGTGTAGGTACTACAGGCGGTTAGAAATTTCCCCATTAAACCTAAACGCAGACACAGATATATTTTATAGTTGGTAACGCTTTAACTCCAAAACAGGTAAGTACTAGGTACGGTCTTGTGGTTGGTGAACCACGTGGCATAGTTTTGATAGTTAGCTAGAACTCCTTAAAGGCGAAAAGTAAATAGCCATAAAAAAAGGATGAACAAGAAGTTTTTTTTTTGTAGTACTACAGAATACTATATTAGTTTGATCGAGATATAGGTAATTATTATGGTTAAATATTGTTAGCAAATATAAATTATAGAAATAAACATGATCCCTCCTTAAATATTTATTATTAACATTTTCTAGTTTATGTTTAAGAGATTATTTACCTGTAGAAATACACAAAACCTATTTTTTAAATATTTTATTTGTAGCATGTTAGTTTAAGATATCATTGTTGCGCCAATTTCTGTTGAGTGAACATTTTTTTAAAAAGTATTTTTTAATTATCTTTAAAGCCTTTTTAATTATTTGACATAAAATCAAGTTTTTTTTTGTATTCAATATAAAAAAATGTACAGAAAAATCATAAAAAAAAATATGCATTTTTTCATCTTCTGAACAATTTTTTAAAGGTTTTTTAACAAATATTATTGGGGCGATGACAATTAAATATATTAAGGTGGAACTCGACTGTTTTTATTTTATTACTACAATGTATGTATTTTAAACACCAACAAAAAGTACCTATTTTTAACAACAGAAATGGACAACATTTGAAAAAATGGAATATGAAGTCTAGGCATTTGCAGGGTTTATGACCTGTCATTTACTGGTTTAACCCTTTACAAGACACCTAAAACAAAATGTCACATCTCCTGCGATGTCTCTTCCACAGATGTGGGAGAAATGCCCTTTTGCTGGTTGGATTTTTTGTTGTTTAGATGTGTTTCATTTTATTAATAAATATGTAATATGCCTTTCGTACAAAGTGTTTCATTTGATCAGATCCCCGAATATATCATGTAATTAAATATAGGATCTGATAATGGACAACACCTAACCCTATTCATGATCAATATCAAAGAATTATTTTTGCTCTAATTAAAAGTTCAGTGAGAGTTTAGTTTATAATTATTTATATAATTTGAAACACTAATATACTTTTGAGTTTATAAAGTTATTACATTATAAACTCAAATATTTTTTTTAAATATGTATTATTATGTGCGATTACCTGATGAATTCATAAGTTCTCTGGAATATTACTATTAAAACCAATAAAACAAACTACCTTACATAAACAGTTTTTATTCAAAATATGTTCATAGTTGGTCAGTGATGTAGTATTATAAACATTCAAACAAATACATAATATTTTTAAATGAGCATACAAGCTTATATAGCGCCTTATTGCAAAGTATCAGGTGATTAAAATATATTAGTATAAAATTAGGAATGGACAGATAACCTGATAGAATAGTATAAGTACCTATATTTTTTTGAATAAAAATTTACAAAATTATAATATTTAATATATGTATGTACTTTTGAGAAGATTTATTTTTAAATAAACACACATAATGTCATTTTAATTTCCTTTTTTGCAATTATCCAAGCAAATTTGTCCTAGTTATATCGAAACAATCATATTATGTACATTTTCCAGAATTTTGATTTAAAATGGCTGCAACTAGACAAAGCATAGCTAATTCACAATAAAACGGTTATGTCACAAACTGAGAATAAATGTACAGTTTTCCAATTATAGTTTGACTATTATATGATGAATTAAACTTGTTTACATTTATCACTTTGTAAAAATTATAATTATGTGAACACACACATCCAAGTGAGAGTTTAAGGTGTAAATTAAAAATGGTGCAGAGGTCATCTACAATTGGAATTTCTAAAAGATATTTTTAATAATCATGTCAAGCGGCCTCCGTGGTGTAATAACTAAGACACTTGACTCGCGCACGGAAGGTTCCGGGTTTGATTCCCGGTGAGAACACAGAAATTAAATGTGATTTTTCTCAAGCTTGGGTGTTCTGTACTATAATGAGGAATTTCAATGGTTTTTTTTTTTTAATTTTTTTAATTTGTTAATAGACTATTAAACTAAGCCTAATTTAACTAATTTTGAAGTATCGTATTATCAGTGCTATGATTTTTTAAAGTTTTGTATTTCAAAAATAGCTCCGCGTTGTGACGTCTCAAGTTCTCTTCCGCCTCTTCTCGGTCAGTTCTGCCGATTGGTGTGATGACAGTAAGTAAACCGGAAATCTTCCACAACGCTCTTATCATCGGTTGATTCATATGAACTAGGTGATGTCGTTCAAAACAGTTTGTTTTTATTAAAATATTTTTTCATACATTTTCAGTAAACTTTGCCGTATAATTTAAAGCTCTTATTTTTACCGCGCATAAGAAAACATTGCTTGTTTTCAATTTCCTGTAGGGGTGAAGCGGCCAATTGTAGTGAAAAAAAATGCTAGAACCGTAATTATGAACAGAGAAAGTAAAATATGTGAAAGTGCCCAACAGTTAGAAAAGTTCATTTTTATATAGAAATGATATTTGAATGTTGGCTAAACTAACATTTAGCTTGAGATATTAATATGGTCAATTATCGCTGCTTGTTTGTAAATAAATCAAAAAATATATCAAATTGATACTTAAAAATAAGTAAAATATCAGTCAGTTTGTCTAGCTGTTGGAACTATACATGTTTTAATGTAGGGTTTGGTTATCCAACAGTGGGATATTGCGTACTTCTTTAGAAAAATATTTTGTATAGGCTTAGTTCAAGATGTGTCATTGTTATTTATATGTTGAATAGGGACAGAAGAAAACATTGTTAAAAAAAAATAATTTAAAAAATGTTTTTCTAAGTGTCTTATGAGACATATGAGTGAGATTGAAGAAATTAGTGGCATGTGATCGAATTTTACAACTAAATAAAATGTGTAGTGCGAGTGGTAAATCTATTAAATCTGCTAAATGTACATTCATATGAAATAAAGAAAAACAGGAACACTGGCGTAGATATAAATAATCAAAACACAGGAGGCCAAAACAATTATTTTTAGTGTTGAAAAAATAGTTTTTGAATATTTGAAAAATTACAGCATTTTGCAATATTAAATATTCCCACTAAAATAATAACATTTTTACAAGGTATCTTTTATGTCGTACAAGGTATCTTTTATGTCGGTATGTAAACATTGCAAAACTTTGACATTTATCAACCGATTGACTCAAGTAACCATGTTTTTGAAACGTCAATTTGGTACAATTTTAACCATGAATTGCTTCACACCGAAAAAACGCACCAAAATAGTGACGCTTGTACATTGAAAATAGTCGTTCAGTCGTGCTAACTCAAAGCGCATATCATCAAAAATATTGTGGCCAACTAGTACTGTCTGACAAAATTATTTATCGTTTGCTGTCAAATTTTCTTGAGCACGAGACAATGGGAGATCGTCCACATGCCGTTCATCAATGCTCAAGACGTTTCAATGAACTGGTTGAAGCGGTAAGAGAGTGTTGCCGACTACCCACATGTCTCATATCGTCACCGCACTTAGCATTTTGGCGTCAGTGGAACCACTTTGCGGCGTATTTTGAAGGATGATTTGCATTTGTTTGAATGGCTGACACTGAACCTAATTTTTGGAAGCAAATTTTAATGACCGACAAGTTCCATTTCACTCTGGTGCCGTTAACAAGCAAAATTGCCGCATTTGGGGAACGGAGAATCCACACCAGATCCATGAAACACCAATGCATGGCCAAAAAGTGACTGCTTGGGCCAGCGTTTGCGCCAAAACCATCATTGGGCCATTTTCCTTCAGAGAAGGCGAAACAGTCTATGTGAATCGATATCGGTGGATGTTGGCTCATTATGCCAGCCCACAAAATGTGTGAAAAAGGTCTGGACGGTTACTGGTTTCAATAAGACAGTGTGCTATGCCACACTGCAATTCAAACAATGGAGTTTCTGCAACAAAAATTTCCTGGACGTATGATGTCAAAAAAAGGCGACATTGACTGGCCACCCGATCTACAGATTTGACCCCTCCGAACATCTTTTTGTGGGGTTATTTGAAAAACAAAGTGTACAGTGTAAGCTTCGGACCATTGACGAACTCAAGGCAAACATTTGTGCCGAAATCATCGCTATACCACCCGAGATCCTTTAAAAAGTGATGGAAAACGCAGCAAAAAGGGCACATATATATTTAGAAATCGGTTGTATTTTTTTTTTCAATATTCACATACCAACATAAAAAATGGCGCAACCTGTATTTGCATGCCAAAATTTTATAAAATTTTTAGAAATAAAACATTTAATTTTAGTAAAAAATTACAAAATTACACATTATGATATTATATAGTAATTTTTAATACATATCTACAAATCAAAATATTTCATTTTAATAATTGGTCATTTACCTAAATACATATTGTCAAGTTTCTGCCAATAGAAAGAATTCAGTATTTTTTGTAAATTGAATGTTTTTCTAAGCTGTGTACATTTTTTGGTTTTATTATTTAAGAGGAAAAGTATATGATTCATATTATCTCTTGTTAAAATTGGACATTCAATGTAAAAGGTTATACAAAATTAATAATAATTTAACAGTGCTAATCAAATCCAATTTGTTGATTTTCATAATTTAAAATGAATAGAATTCTTTAATTTTGACTATTTATTGATGAAATTTAAGCTTTGAGCAAACTTTGTAGTACATATATGTTGAAAAATAAATATCATAAATATAATTTATTTTCATATGCAATTTATCTAATGAAAGTAAGTTTCTAAACATAATCATAAATCGAGAATGTTATCATACTTTAAAATAAGAATATATGAACCCGGTAAAAATAAAATGTGATTTTTCTCATACCTGGGTGTTTTATGCTGTAATTATTATTATTTTTAATTGAAAATAAATATTTGTGTTCTCATGATTTACCCAAATATTTCTTTTTTGCGGCCATTTTTAACGAGTCGTAAAAAACTCTACATTAGAAAATGGGATCAAGTCAGAGTAGAGTGAGATTCGAACCTCGGACCTCTGACCCATGAGTCCACAACACTAGCCATGGAACCACAACCCAATCCACCACTGTAATTGGGCCTCCTGGCCTGTTGTGGTGCAAAAAAATCATTGTGATGAATAGACAGTAAAGATGTATAGATTAAAGGTAGTAAAAGCTCCTTCATTTTCCTTGAAAATATATGTAAAGAAGGCAAACTAATGAATACTGATAAAAGCGGCTACATATAATCAAATTTCCTCATACAATTAAATTTCAAAATTAAGACTCTCGGCTGAATTTGAAGGAATCATAAACATTTATAATTATATTTTAAAAAGTAACAACTGATACATAAATTGCATTAAAATGGACTGTGAATACAAAACCAATGAAAAATAAATCAAAATAATATTTGGTTTGAATGTATACATTATGTATATATATTGCATTATAAAATTTGAAAAAAGATATGTATTTGTGAGAAACAAAATTATTCCGAATGATCACATTTAACAGAACACTTTGTTAATCATATCCTTTACAAAACACTTATATTTACATATTTTCCCTAAATTAACAGTCACAATTAGAGTTATACTCCCGGGATGTTGGCACTAGCGATTATATCGTACTGATATCAACTTGCTTACAAAACATAGGACACTAACTTAAAACTAAGTCAAACTTCGCTGCATAAAAATGGGGTAGCGTTTTTAGCAATGAGGAAATCGGATTATGAAGAAATAATAGCATTTCCAAATATATTTTTAGTGTCTCCTTATAAAAATTAACATTAAATTTTGAGGAAGACATAAGACTTTGAAAGAAATCTTAAACATTTTATCCATCCGCATATTATAAATTTTATTAAAGTGGATTTTACATATGCAATTTTTAATGTAACGAAATATATTTTCTTAAATGTGAATAAAATTCGAAATTTGTTTAAATAATCGAAATGAGCGGTATTAACCTAACCTAGAATAAATTTGGCTAAATAAAGCGAAATTATATTGCAACAAGCGTTTCAAATTATCAATTTAGGTGCCGGAGATAATATGGAGAAGTAAGTAATTAGATATTAAATATCAAAGTTTTATGATAAAAACAATTTCATTAATTTCATTAATTTCAAAACAGGTAATTAATGCATAGTCAATGATGTTTAAATCAACGTGATATGATGTAAAGATATAGTTTTGTTAAGAGAAAAATATAGGCAATTTCAGTATAAAAGTTTTGACTTCCAAAACATTGTCGATAATTATTTCATAAAATCATGTAAAATCTTCACACCACCTTCTTTTTCATTTGGCAGGTTTCGGTAATGAAATACAAGAATGATTAGCAATGGCTTTATCACATACATATTATGCATTAATGTGAGCGTAAAAAAGATAGCATAGATATTTCACTATTTTTAAAGCAAATAACTTTATATATTTCAGCATTAACTTTGTGGTCAAACATTTCATTAAATGTTAGTAAATAATTTAAATGACCACTTACCGACTTTTCTATGTCTATCGGTTTCGAAACATACCCGTCTCTTCGTCAGGACACTAATTAGACTAACATGCAATACCCACCATACACCATCACCATAGTAATATTTAGTAGAACACATGACATCAGTAGGCAACACCAATGTGCACTGTTTTTTTTTTTTAATGTTGATATCATGGGAGGAATAGTTGAAAAAAAAGAGAGTGGGGATAGAGAAAGGGAGGAGCATGAATTTACTAGGGTGACCATTACAGTGGGACATCGTATAATGGTCTATATTGAAAGGTTATTTGATTATTGACTAAAGGGATATTATTTTTTAAAGCCTTCCTAATGAGTAATTGTTCGGACCAATTCTCAACCTAATCTATACCTACTTACCCGTCTTTCCCATTTCCTAGCGCACGCCATGTAATATTCATTCTACGTGCGAGTGCCGGGATAAAAATTATACTATCAGTACTAATCTAACATCAAACAAGTGAAGTGCTCAACTAATCTTTCCTGAAGTGAGCTGTGCCTGCGACCTTTTAGATCGCCAGCTCCGTACAAGCTGTGCCAGCGTCTCACGACCGCCAGCCTCACCAGCCAGGTTCCAGCACTCATCACGCCTCATCATCAGCAGGTTAGTGGAGTTGCGCAACCTTCCTTCCCCAACAATACAGTCCACTTACTAAATTTTCCTCATCCTAGGACGAGGTATTCTTCACTCCTCTTCCACTCCTCAACAGTAATATTTCCATATTATTGACTTTTAATCCCTTATTATTTGTATGTAAGATTTCAACTACTGTATCTTTATTAAAGTCACGAATAAAATTGATTGAGTGATTTGCCAATTCGGAGAAATTTATATTGTGGAGACGCGAAAGTTCTTGATGTTCTTCTAACGTAAACTGAAAGACAAATTCTCGTGCAACTACTATTATGGTGAAGGTGTATAGTGGGTATTGCAAGTAAGTGTAATTAGTCTCCTAACAAAGAAACAGGTACGACTCGAAACCGGTAGGCATAGAAAAATCGGTAAGAGGTTATATACAATGGTTTACTAATATTTAACAAATAACTTTAACGTCAAATCTAGTTCATTTAAATGTCCTTGCTTGGGATGCTGTGCGGTTCAAAACAAAATATATACTTACACAAATTATAATATATGGATATACAAAGAATTGGAAATGTTATAATTTAGACGTGTATCGAACTATAATGGCAACATGTGTTAGCAAGAATGTAGTTAGAAAAACATTTACTAATCAGCCACATTTTCATAAAAAAGATAATAGGTACAGTAATGTGTAGTATAATACATAATATATTTGTATATTTACTTATTTAAAATTCATATTTTTAGATAATAGTTTTTTGGGCATTTAAGCAAAAATCAGATGAGAAAAAACAAAAAGGTTACTGATGGGTGAGCAAAATGAAAACATTTTCAAATGTTTATATCACAAAGCCAGGTTTTTTGGTCTTTAAATGCACTAGTTTTCCATCAAAAATTGAATTTAAAATGTTAACACGTATTCAAACTATTAAAACTTAATATATTTTCTACATTATCCAGTATTAATTGCATTAACGAAAAGATCTTGGGTATGTCAACTCAACTTCAACATCTTATTTTTAGTCTTACAACAAACAAAAAAAATCATAAAGAATTATAACTGTACAAAATTATAAATTATGCGGTGTATGCACCACATATTATCATATAAAAATCAGTCGGTTTAGAATTCGCTAAGAAAATGATTATTGCATTAGTGAAATGACAGGACAAATTTTTCATTATGAAGATAATACATATATATAACTATGAATACAAACAAATTTCTAAACGAAAAAACATTTAGATTTTACGAGTCAAACTCTACAAATATTATTATGTAACTAGTTTTGCAATTTGCTAAAAAAAATTCAAATGAAAAACAGGTCCCTACAAAGTGTCTAGGTCTAATTACTAAACACATTGTACACTACTTAAATCCACTTTTTGTAACATAATTGACAATTTTTACTATCTCCATCAATCCTACAAGCTCTTTAAATAATAAACATTAGTTTTTTTTATTAAAAATAAATTAGAATATTTTGCGATTGACTTCACGAAATTATTTTTTAAAATCTTATTGGCGGCAATTTTGTGCAAAAAACAAATGAGTATAAATAAATTAAGGAGTAACAAAGCCAACGATAAAACGTGTTGGCGATATTACTAGAGATCAGTATTCTTTGAATTTGTTAAAGCTACTTATAGTAAAATGCATCGACCTTGCATATAGTTGTAATTCAATATTTATAGAAAAATCACACATAAGGCGTTAATTATTCCGAGGCTTGTTTTATGTCAGCTTCATTCACTCTCAGTTAGCAGCTAAAGGCAGTTAGGCAGTTTATAAGTCGAGAAATGTATATGGAAATTTTACTATGCCAAAATTATATAAGTAATTAAAAACAATGCAGTGAAAATTTTGTGTCAAAAAGACCAAAAAGGACCAATATCACAAATTGCAACTTTACAGCCATTGTATGTATAACGTTATCATTATAACAGTTTGAAACAAATATTTATAAAAATACATAAAAAATTACAAAATTTACATTTTTTATCTATATTATTTTCAATCATTTATATTATTTCCTTTTTTCTGGATGTAAGCCACTCCACTGGCCCATAGGCACGTTCCAGAGTGTCAATAATTTGTATTTATAACCAAGTATAATATAAATAAATATTCTTATTCTTTAAAGTGGGTGTCAGTGCTACATAAGCTCCTAACATCACTGCAACCTGTGAAGATCTATTGTGACAGGTCCCCGAGAATAGTTCTCTCACCCTCTAAGCCCAGGTCTTTAAAGAGCCTGGCTACTGGCTACTGTGTGGAAGGCGAGAGTTCTTATTTTGCTAAATACTCCCCCCCTCCAAGCCCAGATCCGTCGGGCTATTAAGTAGGGAGCTAGCTCTTTAAAATCCTCAGTTTTAGTGATCCCAGGGGTGTAGCCTTTTTTACGACATAATAATAATATTATATACGTGCGTTGAAACATTTTTGATATTTTATAAAAATGATTTCCACCCTTGTCAAAAGAAAAATGAAAACTGACATTGGCCCTTTTAAATCCAAGTCACAGAATTTTATAGCGCAAAATATAAAGTTAATATGTTTTACAATGTTTTTAAAATCCAATTACTGTTGTAATTCGTGTAGAATAGGTCTGTACGACTATTATAACAGTAGTAAGTATTTTAATAAGTGAAAGAAAACGTGTACAGAGTGGAAGATAAATTCAGGGTCCCGGATCTTCATTGAGCAACATGACTTGGAGACCCGCCTCGTCTTCCGTGGCGTACAATATTCCATCAGATAATTCCTCCTGCATCAGCAGACTGTTAATGTTGAGGCCGAGCTCGGCAGTCTCGCTGTCATCCGCTCCCCCCACCCCCGCCCCTGCGCCCAGGCACAGCTCCGCTCCCACGGCCCCCATCTCCCCCTCCCCCTCGCCCTCTAGCTCCAGGCGCCCGCACACCAGAGGGTTGCCTTGCTTCGAATCGCAACTGAGTAAAAGACAAAACACATTATTTTACGGCTTCGTAGAAGTAACAAATAAGATCGTCATAAGAAAGTCCACTTTTACATTGTATTTCGTAAGACATGTCAAAAAGGTTAAATAACTGATGCGCCACTATAACTAAAATTGAGTTATATATATTTATGTACCAATTTCCTCAGACTTTAAGCTGCATCGTATGAGCTGACACCTCATGGATATTGGATGCAAATTTTGGCATTTATATGAAAAACTCTCCTCCTGTTGATAAAATCCCACAAAATTGGACACATTTTTACAAATTTTCATTTAGGTTTACATTACAATCTGTTTTTGGAATTTAACCTACATAGAGTTAGGCCTAATAGTTTAACGTAACACATGTCTTTTCTAGATTGTTTGTTTTCTAGATTGTAGGAATTGTTTCCAAAAAAATAGTGCTGATCGTTTTTTATTTTTAAAATCTTTAATTGACTCTCCCGCAAAATTCACTTTCTGGCGCATCAGTAATTTAGCCTTTTTACCGTACATATGAAGTGTTGTCAGTACATAGATGTTGGTAACATTATTTGACCATCAACAGTTATTTAACTTTTTTATAAATGTAGAAATCGAGCCGACTGAAAACACATCCATGGGCGTTTTGGTTATTTAAAAGGAGAAGCAGTAACAGTTACCGTTTCAAAAATTAAACTGTTTTATGAAACGGTTTCTTGTTTGGAAAAATCTGATACGAGTTAAAAATTTATTTTTGAAACAGTTTCAAGAAGTGTAAAGAAAAACTTTTTTTCAGTAAATTTTACGTCGTTTACGTCGTTTCGGAAGAAAACTGTTTCTGTCTTGATCTTTAATCTACCGTCTGGGTACTGCTGTCCTCCTAATTCTCAACATTCTTTGGTATTTTTCAGAATTTACTACCGGTTGATTAAAAACTAACATGTTTCAACAAGACAAAATACATAAATATTTTATGCCTCCTTAGGCATTTACGCAATCCTATCACTGCTTAACATGGTGGTATAAATCCAGTTGCTTGGCTGTCTCTTCTTGTTTCAGAAAAATTATTAATACAAAACATACATTTGTCAAGATAAGCAATGTCCGCTACTAAAGTCAGTATTCATACTAAAATAATTTAATATCAAGTTGTCAACTAACCCAGAGAGATGCTGCATGGGATGAGATTGGTGCGAACTCTGATGGGGTGAATTCGTCAAGTCGGGCAGGAAGGAATGCTGCGTCGGGAGCTCCAGTTGTCCCCAGGGTACGTGAGTTCTGGCACTCCGAAGAGACAGCAACTCTTCTCCGCACAACTCATCCTGTTCATATATAATATACCATATTTTATCTAAGAATCATCAACATCGACCCTGATGATGGATGAAAAGGGTGCCAACAACACAACATAATAACCCAGAAAAACTCATCATGGAGTCAATCAAAATCATAGAAACTTACAAGATAATAAATAATTACTATGAATGCCCACGATGTGTTAATTAAATCCCGACACCAAGTGTTATTTAATTATTTTTTAATAGACTATCAAACTAAGCCAAAAAATATTTTTATGTATCGTATTTTCAGCGCTATGATTTGAAATTACTCCGCCCGTGACGTCACAAGTTCTCACAAGGGAGATCTGCTGATTGGTGAGTTGGCATCCGGAAAACTGGAAATCTATCACAACACTCTATCATTGGTTGATTCGGAAGAACTGTGACATAGTTCAAAGCGGTTCTTTTAATTTTGAAAAATGTATCATGTTGTACAAAGATTTTTAATTTTTATTTTATTTCATTTAGTATTTTTAACAAAAAATAATAATCCTTGGACTAACCTGCTGCCACGGGAAATCTGCCGGCTCCTCTACCGGGGGTTTCTTTTTAGGAGCCTTTCTCGTCCGAGTTTCCCTGACGACCCCATCAGCACCGTGCTGTTTCTTCTTGTGGACGTACACTGAACTCTTGTTGGAGAATTTCTCATCACAGCCTGGACAAAACAATGAGTACAATCAATTGCTACTTTACATCCGAATGGAATAATCCCTATAGGGTATTCGCTATTTTACTACTTCTATGAAAGAAGAATTTTATTTGCACTACCCCAATTTTTTAGCATTTATTTCATGCCGAGCCTAGAACCCCGTGCATGGTAACTTAACATACTACATAATTGTGTGACAAATTTAAAATGAGTAATGGTAAGTGGACCCATGGCTAGTAGTGTTGCAGACTCATGGATCAGAGGTCTGACTGAGGTTTGAACCACGCTCGCTCGATTATCTATCCCTCATGTAACAAATTATTAAGATACACAGCGATTTGTTTTCGAATGTGATACCTGTTACATCATCAGATGCAGATAAGAGTAAGAAAAAAAGAATGTACATACATACCGCTGCTTAAATCCAAAATAAATTTAAAAATTAGATTTAAATCGGTCATATCTTTCTATAAACAAAAGACTCCCATGGAATTTGCATTATAAATGACCCAAATAGCACAACAGCCATTTTGGCATTCTGCATTTTGGTGGCTAACTACAAACCGCCATCTTGTCGGTTGTGACCAGGCATGTGATGTTTTATGTTTCTGGGTGATAGTAAGCACAAAACTCCATAATTAGATAGATGCAGCTTTAAAGAACACATCTAATAATATTTTTTAAATATATTATTTTTTTAAAAAAGCAAAATCTCAGATTAAAAACGTTGATTGACTCTACTGAATAAAATCGAATTTCAATTTATTGCTTTGGAATTCAAGCAGAGATATGTCTGAAATAGAATTTTAACAAAATGACTAAGAAACATGCCCAGCAGTATGGTAGGCAGAGATACCACTATATTTTTACATAAACACTTAGCCTCAATTCATGCATGATTTAAACTCTAAGCGAAATATGGTCATACTGTGTGCGTCTAAAATAATTTATGCATAAAGGACTATAAATGTACATTGTACGGAGTCGCTTGCCAAAATTTTTCTTTGGAATTTATTCATAAAAAGGAAATGGCAAAGCCATCTGTGGATAATTGGTGTAAATATGTCGGAAAAAAATTAGATTTCTTTCATTTTTAACAAATCTACAGCAACTACTGTATCTTAAAAACTCACTATCTTAAGAGGCTAAATGTTTCATATCTTTCTTGGCTTCCACACACAAGTATGCACTTTTGCAATACAAATATTCACTGTACCTTCATGGTGCAGCACCTCATCAAGTTCATACCTGGATGGTCACAAGCGTGATGCCGGTGCGGGAAGTGGCGGGGCTGGTGCTCGCGCAGGTGCTCGGCGCGCAGGAAGGAGTGTCCGCACACAGGGCACGTGTGGCGGCGAGCCCCCGCCCCCGCGTGCGCCCGCGCGTGCCGCCGCAGCTTGCTGGCCGAGGGAAAGGCCCAGTTACACGACTGCAGACAAAATCCCAGGAGTGTTAAAAATCATAACAGATGTGTGGGACATTTCAAGTTCACCCTTAAAACAATGCTCACCGTCATCTACATCGACTATCGCCTTGAGGACAAGGAGAATTGAGCATCTCCATATGTAGACAATAATAAAACCGGGATATCCATAATACTGCTTAGCTGGCACGGAAATCAAATAAAAGATGACCTCAATTTCACGGTACACTCTCCTCTAGAAGTAGACTAACCCAATTGGAAGAAGAGAGAACAATTGAGACGGCTACTAAAAAAGCCATGAAACCCTTACTACAAGAGGCCGTTCTTAACATTGTTTCTTTCATTTACTGAGTGTTCTTAATTGGTATTATTTAGCTTCAGATGTACGTTTACAAAAGCTTATTTTTTAAAAATTTAATTAAATATGAGAAGGGTTAGTCCGAGGGTAGTGTCACAGACTCCGTATCAGGAATTTCCGAATCCAGTTCTGCCATAACTTGTTTCCCATTGCCATTATATGTTATTGTTTATACCGTAACAGGCCAGGAGAACCAATTACCGTGGTGAATTACAGCACAAAACACCCAAGCTTGAGAAAAATTATATTCAACCCGAAACTTTCAACAGTAACATTTTTCAAACAAAAATTATAACTCAAATATGTTTTTTGAAAACTCAATTTATTCTGAAGAATAATTTATAAAATTTGCAAAAAATCCCAAGCAATTTCCTAACAAAAAACAGTGGTAAATATTTTATTTTTTGTCTCAATCAACATAAGTTTCGGTGAATCAATTTAATTAATAAACATAACCTCGAAATGTTTGTGAATTTTTATTAAAAAAACAAAACAAAAAAATTGCCTAAAAATTTTGAGACTTTAGATTGGCCCTGTGGGATTTTTCACACATGTACACTAGATGAAGCTGATAATCAGCCACGTGGGATCAAAAGCTAAGCAATTATTTACGTGAGAAGATAAAATCATTATGAAAAAAAAATATTATATGTACTTTTCTTACATAGTTTTTTTATTTAAATTTTATCTTCCTCATAAAAACAGATGAAGATTTTATGTACAACCCACAACTCACTGTACAACTCACATAAAGCCAACTACACTTTCAAAAAGTAGCAGAAAACTGATTTCAAAAGTGAATGAAGGTGTTATGCATCAATAACTATACTGGTGTTCAAAACTATTTTTGTCACATAACACCTTTATCCACTCATCTTCAATTGGCACATTGATTTTCTAGACTACACAAGTTTATATTGGATAATCATCAGGTGTGACAATAAACTAATGATAAAGAACAGACAGTGAGTAATGTAGGCAGTGCTCACGGGAAAAGTGCAGCGGTAGGGCTTGTCCCCCGTGTGGGTGCGCAGGTGGTAGCGCAGGCGGCACGGCTGGGGGAAGCGGCGCCCGCAGCCCGGCCAGTGGCACAGCAGCTCCCCGGGAGCGTGGGCGTGCGTGCGAGCGTGCACCGCCAGCCCCGACGACCACCAGAAACGCTTGCCGCATACCCCGCACCTGTTTAGTAGCATATTCACTCTTAACAAACATCTCAAAAGAGGTGAGGAACCTCACCTTAAAGAGATGTGGACTTTTAGGCATTTACAGTCCATTCCAAATATTTAATAAACCTTTGCTTATGAATGCAGGACAGAACCAATTATTCAAATTAAATATTCTGGCGTGTCTACTAACACAAATGAAATTTGTATACACACAGTGTAACATTTACCATTCTGTCTATGTTTGAACATCCCTTTGACTCTATTTAAGCTCTTCTATTTACAAGTATTCACCGAAAATTCTTTAGACTCAGTGGGTTGTTATATGTAAATGTTGATTTTTAAAGCAATGAATCAGAAAACAAAAATATTACAAATTCATATTTCCGTGGAGTTGAGACTTGTGTCTCCATAAATATGACTAAAAAAATATTCCCTACTTAAAGAGGTACTTGATGGTGGATTCAATTCGGAAGTCGGCACATTCCCAAGTACATAGAACTGCCTGGGGCAACTGTTCTAATTGAAAAGGAAATTGGTGGACCTGTTGACAGCCTGCTGCGGCGTGTGATCCTCGGCGAGATGCGCCTCCAGCTCGCTGCGCGCTGCAAAGGCGCGGGCGCACGCGCGCGCCGGGCACGCGAGGCGCGCAGAAGTCGCAGCATGCGCGCGCAGCACGTGCGCGGCCAGGTTGAACTTGGTGCTGTAGGCCTTGCGGCAGCCAGCGTGCGCGCACGCGTGGCGCGCCGCGCCTAAATGCGTGGCCGCGTGCACGCGCAACTTGCTAAGGGACTGGAATGCCCAGCCGCAGGTTTCTTGAGAACACTGGAAATATTGACATTATTTGTTAATAATAACAGCAATATTATTTGCATTAATGTATCACTCACTATCATTCCTTTTTCCACTCTCAGTGGTGCATAGGGCACTGTATCTTTAAACCAAGCCCATTCGGGCAACGCATAGTAGGACTCAGGGCTTATTGGGGCTGTCTCAGCTCCCAGCCTTGCCAATTCATCAGCTGCCTCGTTACCGTCGATGTTTGAGTGCCCAGGTACCCAATGTCGCACTGTTACACTCACCAACACAATTAAGCGCCCGTGGGCATTCCAAAAATCATAATATTTAGATCATCTGTTGAAGGAAGGTGATCAGTAATACCCCTCAGGGCCGTGATTACAAACACTATCTTCACATATCGAGGCGGTATACTCAACCACATTACTATTTCTCTACCACGGTATGACGAATTTTGATCTACCAACATGTTGATATGTGTTTCCAGGAAGACAAATAAAATATACTGGTAATATTTATTTGTCATAGTGGCAATATTTCTTCCAAAGTGTTGCCATTGCCATGTCATCTCAAACGCCATATGATTGGACACACGCACCATAACTACCTCGAGTTTTCAAATCCAACGAATATACAGGGTGATCTTTAAATGCTGTCACATCCGAAACCACGATGATCAGTATGAGCAAGAAGACATATTGGCACATTAAAATATTTTTGCAGAAGTAAGCAACCATTTGTTCTTTTTAATATTTAATTTTTACAAATTTTCTTCGTTCTAAATATTTTTTTAAATATGCCAATACGTCTTCTTGCCCATACTGATCATCGTGGTTTCGGATGTGACAGGGTTTAAAGAACACCCTGTATAGCCCTGAAATTTTGCTCTGTGTTAAATGCTAAATTAAAATATTTCTGTTTTGTATTATTAATAGGTTTCTGTGATAAAAAGTAGCCGCTTCAAACCAAATTTGAAATTTAAAAAAATCACAATTCAAGTAAAAATATTCTCACTTGAACATAATTTTTGTATGCTAAACTTTTCGTCTATCTCTATCTACCTCGGTATTAAGAGCCAGGTCTATCGACGAGCCGATACGTGTTTCCAGGAAGACAAATAAAATATACTGGTAATATTTATTTTTCATAGTAGCAAAATTTTTTTCGTAGTGTTGCCATTATACTTTACAGGCGCATGCACGTTATTTTATCCCAAAGGTCACGCAATTTTTCGCATGCGCTGTAATTACCCCTAATTAAAAATTATAAGTGCTGTATTAAATGCTGAAATTTATAACATATTACGTATTAAAATTGACACATTTTTTTTTCGTATTTTAAATAGGCTTCTAAGATAAAATAGCCATCTGAAAATGATTTAAATTTTAAATAAATCGTAATTAAAGCAAAACGTGCTCAGTGGAACAAAATTTTTGTCACTTGATACAAAATGTGAATATATTTTAAAAATAAGTGTTGCATAGAGTCGTTCTTACTTTAAAAGGTCGGAGATCGAAATGGGCCAGAATGTGATTCCTGAGAAGATAGTGTGTCTTGAAGCTAAGTTGACAATCTGGCTGAGTACACGGCCAACATCTCGTACCATCAGACTGCAGCACCGACCGGACCAGGCTCTCTGTAATCCCCACCGAGGTCAGGGCATCCGTCACCAGCTTTCTAGCTCGCTTCTTCAGCTCACCGCTCAACTCGGAGGACGGATCCTCGGGAAGGATTATTCCGCCGTCATCGGGTGAGGGGGGAAGGGGTTGCTCCGGGAGCTGATGGGTTGCTAGGTGTTCGTCTAGCTGCGCTTGGCTGGTGTATGCAGTATTACACCCCTCAGAATCACACTGTACAAAACAACATTACAAACGTCAAAAGGAAACCCTCATAATTTTATTTAAGGTTCAAGAGTTGAGTCAGATTCTAGAACAACGTTAATTCAAGCCAATGAATGTTAGAAATAAAACATGGTTTTTACTCAAGTCAATAAAAAATATATAATAAATTTAATTTTTAATTCACATAAATTACAAATGCAGTTTAATATAATATTTTTTTAAGAAATAAGAAAAAATTAAATTTGAAAATGCATTTAAAAAGAAGAAAAAAAATAAAGACTTTCAATGCCTACAATCATACTCTGATGCATAAGACATATGAGTGGCTCACAAGCAAAGTTAACAAAGTCCAGAAATATTGTAATTGAGATTACGGCATGAAAGAAGCGCAAGAAGCTAAAATTCTTAACTGCAATAGTGAAACATGTCCTTAGTTGGCTAGTTTTACCATATATGGTAGTGATTACAACTATATCCTACAGAATTAGAAATACTAAAATATGTTTAAACCTAGTTCTACCATATTCCTCGCCTTTTAGATAATTTTTGTATAGATCTATGAATAGATAAATTACAAAAATACAATAAATAATAATAGTTGGCGACTTTGACCTTCGTAGAAGCATGGACAAAGAATTGCTAATTACAAGATTGGCGCACGTAAAGAGAGGATTCAAAAATATTATATTATGTATAAAAAAATTGATTGTGTAACTCACCGTATACAAATTGAGATCAAAATGAGTTAGAATGTGTAGGTACAGAGCATTTTTCTGCTCAAACAGACTATTGCAATCAGGCAGAGGGCAGAGCCAAAGGGTGTGCTGCGCCCCCTCCTCAGTGTCCAACAGGAGGGTCTCCTCAGCCAGCCCGGCCGCCCGCAGCAGCTCCTGGGCGATGGAAGGCACAAAAGCCCCAGCCTTAGTGATGTCAGAACACTCGGGTGCATCACCGGAATTTTCAACTGTGGGTTCTAAATAAATAAGTGCGGTTAATATAAGGCACATTTTGAGTATTATTAGAAGGTATTATAGTAGAAGCTAGGGTGCACTGGTGCCGGAACGTCTATGTATTTTTTAAATATGAAATACATTTCCTAAAGGAGAAAAAAACCCATGTAAGGAGCGTTTTAACTGCTTAGCGCTCTTACTTTTAATTTAATCCATTTGCTAAATTTTTGTTAACTTCTAATGAGGTGAGCAACATGTTTCATTTTATTAATTAGGTGTTAAAATTTATTTTGACTTTAGTTGTACTAGTTGTGTTTAATTATAAGACTTGTTGATTAAAATATTGTAGAATTACTTGAGTAATTATTGTAAATAAATTACAATATCATTGGTACACAATTGAAATGTTTTTTTGTTTCTAAACATACACATCAGTCAGAAAACGGCAATTTCATACATTATTTTCAATTTTGCTGCCAGGCCAGGTTCAAAATTAAAAGTATCCCTTTTTTCATACAAAACATATTCTCTCTTCAAAATTGTTAACATTACTTACGTTTTTTTACAATAATAGTAATAACGAATGATCAAATGAAAAAAGGTGAAAGAAACATATTATGAAGTGTTACGAAGTGAAAGCCAATTCAAATCGGGTTGTGGTCCTATGGCTAGTGTCTCAGACCCACAGCTCAAAGGTCCGTGGTTCGAATCCCACTCTACCCCAACTTGATTCCATTTTCTAATAGTGAGTTATTTACAACTCGTTGAAAATGGCCCTCAAAATTAAATATTTGGGTAAATTATAAGAACGCAAATATTTCTTTTTATTTAAAAAAAAAAAAAACAATACATAAGTAAGTTACACACCCAGGCTGGACAGCCTAGCTTCAATATTTTACTAAAGTTAAAAAAAGCATAATTTGCATGTGCGTTTTTTTGTTTTGTTGGTTATTTGAATTTGCTATCATTAAAAAGTTATATTATTAAGTAACATCATTTTTGTGAAAAATTGTCTAACTTTATAAACAACTCAGTTTTAAATAATAATAAAAATGTTTCTAAACAAATCAAGGAAATAATTCTAAAAATGTTTTGTAAAAACTTAGAGAAATTTTGTTTATTCTTGTGCTATTATTCATTGAGTTCATCATTTAATTCCTGACTGAATTGAAATAAAAAAAACAAAAAGTGCCAATGTGAAAATATAAATGTTTGTTAAAAAAAAAAAAGGAAAAAATGTAACTTTTTGAACCTACTTTTTTTAACCATAATTCTGAAATAGATTTAAATCAAAACAAATTCAAATAATCTTCATCATATCACTATCCTTATGGTATGTGTTGAACAGCTGACAAGAAAAGGGGTGTTTTTACACTAGAATATTTATATTTTTAGTCCTTAGACTGGCACATGAAGTAAAAAACCTGATTGTCTTACCTTTATGTTACAAAAATGATCAAGATACCCTGCAGTTGGTAAATAATTATGTTCATAATAGGTACATCAATTTGTAGTCTTACTTTTTATTATTTAGAAATATAATAAATTTGTAAAATTTACCCAAAATTTCATCACAATCCATCTAAACTTTTCACATAAAAATAAGTAGTAAAAATAATGCACCGAGACGTATAACGTGTTGAGGAAGTTCGATGCAGCTGACTAGTGCAAAAAGACTTAGGACCGTGTTTATTTATCTTTTTACTTTTCCCAAATGTTTTGAATGGACAATACACTTGCGGACCCCTACTAAGGAGAACACAAAGGAGACACATGAATAGGAAGAAACAGGTTTGTGCTGGGTCCAGGATACAGCTCCCTGTTACGTCCTGCAAACTACCCCCTCCCTCCAAGGACAATTAAATTACTGGGATCACAAAGGAAGAACCATTGTTTTTTTGTTCCTTTAAATATTTTGTTAAAATTTTCAGTACAATAAATACGTTTGAAATATATTTTTTTTAAGTCAATAAAGCTCACCCATTATGGCCAAATAATAATTTATTTAACAATATTATGGCTGTCCAAAACTTTACAAACAAGTACTGGATTTTAAAAAAGCATGCAATTTGTAAATATATATGGGTACAATTCCACATGCATGTATCTTTAATAAATATTACAGAATTACACAGACTCGTAAAATTAGATTTGGCATAAATATTCCTCCTACAAAATAAGTTGTACACATGTACTTATATAATATTTATTTATTTAATTCACATAAATGCCCGGAGTCCCTTTACAAGTATGGTACATAGATAAAATATATAAAGTAAGAAATAAAATAAAGCATTTGGTACATTCAAATACATATTCCTACATATAACTAGTAAGAATATAAAGATATCGTTATATTGTTAATTGAAATTAATTCCTAAGAGATTATCGGCAAAAATATAGAAAGAATCGTGAAATATGTCTATCTTGCTGTTTTGGCAGTATATGTGCAGACACATGCAGGTTCCATGCCCAAAGTGTACAGTATTTGCATTCATTAAAATCCAAGGCAGTTTGAATATATTCCGATGCCTGAGTGTTCTCGAACCCATCTTTCTTGAGAAGTACATGGAATCCCAGGAATTTACAGAGATTATAAACTGTCGCTGTCTAGTTAAAATAATATATTCTTACACGCAAAATGTATACAGTGATCACTTAAACCAGCCAATGACAGGTTTTAAACCCTGTAAATGCCCAGACTTTATTATTAGACCATATTATTTTGTTCATGTGAAAAGTCGGAATAATCGACGTGCGTGCATGAGAAGATGTATGAATGTGAAGGAAGCAAAGGAAGTGTGCCAGGACAGAGTGGTGTGGCGTTCTATCCTCTCTGCCTACCCCTCCGGGGAAATGGCGTGATGGTTAGTTAGTTAGTTATTTTGTTTAATGTTCTCCTTTCTGTCACGATCTACATAAATAAATTTACAACTTCAAAATTTATTTAAAATATAAATATTTATTTAATTAACGTTATTGATATTTTTATTTGTTAAATTAACCTTTTCCTCACTAAGCATCCACAAATTACACATGATCCGAACGGGGGGCCCAAACGACCCCAGCGCTTACTCGTATATAACGTCACAAGAGTAAAAAGTTTGAAGTGTTTATGATCGTGCAATAATTTTTAAATTTTTATTTTTATTACACATATTTTAGTCATTCATGTATGTTATTCATTTTTGTTAGTTTGCCGAATGCTAATGTACATAAAGTGAAATCGACTTTTGTATTGTTTACGTCTTTGTTTTGTTTCAATATTAAACAATTTGATAATTTAAAAGAAAAAGAGGAAAATGCTTCTTTCTGTTATTTTCACGATTACAAAAAATATAGGGCAAAAACACAATAAAAGGTCATAAATACTGTACAATAAATCAAAGTAAAACTATTTATACTGCTCGGTAAAAAAAAAACTTCCGCTTAATTATACTAAATAATATATAACTATAGTGGTTTTACGATATTGAATTTGAAAATATTTAGGCTATAAAAATACATTATCTCAGAAAATAAAGTTAAAAATATTTTTGAATCAATATCAATCATCAAATAAATATTTTTTTTAAATTTAGAGTATAATTTCATGTCATAAATTGTTACTTTTCTGTTTACCCCTAAAAAAACCAAGTGGAATTAGTATTGGATGCGACAATGAAAAATCAATTATTCGTGTTTGAATCAAACCATGGACAAACACAATAAGACGAATTACTCTGCCTTAATTAAAATAATGTATTTTACTAATGACGCATCAATCCAATCAATTACAGACATGAGGATAAAAATTAATTTTTAAAAATTAATGGCTGTCCAAATAAAATCATTAAGAAATACTAAAACATTCCTTGCGGAACAGTTGATTTTTAACTGACAAACCATCTTAAATAGGTTGTGCCTTAGTTGGATTAATAATTTATGTATTAAGACCATCGATATATATATATATATATTTTTTTTTTAAATTCAAATAAACGGCACTTAGTGCCTTTTACATATTAGTTACAAATACAATTAAATATACATACATGTAAGCATAAGTAATACAGAGCATTTAAAACAATATTATTAATTAAGAAAGTCTAAGAAATATAAACTATATAAAAGAATAAAATATTACCAGTTATAGAATTATCGATAAAAAAAGATAATTTGGTATTTGAAATACTTTGAACCAGTTAAAAAAAAACTAAGAAAACAATTTTGAATAACATTAAAAAATATATCTATATATATATATGTTTTATTATTGAAAACTAATATTTAGGTAAATAGTATATGTTTATGTATAAAAATATATAATGATGTAAAAAAAACGATAAAGAGAAATATTTTTTACTTATAAATTAATTCAAGAAAAGAAACGAAAAAAGAAAAAAAAACCACTAATAAAGAAGTTTAAAACAAATTTTTAACAATAGTAACAAATAGTTACAAATATTACCAATGAAATAAAGAAGAAGAGCCGTTCTATATGTACTAAATTTCATGTGAAATGAGTCACCAATGTCCTGGTACTTATTGCCTAGAGAGTGAAGTCTATTGATGACTGCATTTTTACCATATGATGTCGAAGTATTGTTGCCACAGTATTGGTAGGTTTGATATACAAGCACCCGTATTGTGTTCCATTCAACTTAATTTCCGGAATGTCAGTAAATGTGAAGCAGTGTAAAAAGGCGCGACATATAGCATTGAATTCACAGTAAACTGGCATAGACAATTAGTATTTTTTACTCTACTACACAATTTGCACGGCAATATTGCAACAATGCACATTTTTCAGAACATAATTTCAAACTATCGTTTTATGAAGGATCATCTCTATTTAATTAAACCTTTGATTAAGACATAACTTATCGGACATAATTTTAAATACAACCTTCCTAAAAATAGCCACTGAAAAAAATATAGATACCGATACACTTAACCACAAAAATGATAACTGCAGTGCTGGTACCATTTTAATGACATAATGTTTCGCTTACCATTTTTGAAGTGAAGCCTGACTGTATGTTCCATAAAATGGCCATCTTTAAAAACAACATCAGTAGAAGACTCTGAAAGAACGGGTTCTAAAGCACATGTGCTGGTTGCAGCTGGCTGACTTTGCTGCAATGTCCTGTTCTTGTCACAAACATATGTGTCGAGGATTATCTTCTGCGACGGCCAACGCTTCCTAGGGAATGTCTTCGAGCCTCGAGTTTTATTTATTCTAAACCCATCATTCAGAAATTCGCTATCGAACTCCGCTATTAGTGTGTGAGACTCTGTAATGTCGGGTTGTAAGGCTGTAGAAGAATTCAAAACTTTGATGAATTTCTGTGGAAATTTCAAACTAGGAACTGATTTTTTTTTATCATTCAGACTTTCTTTTGTTTTATCTGCTGGTATTTCTGATAAATTTGAATTTATGTTATTGGCAACTACAGTATCACAAGTCTCAGATATTGAAATATCATCTAAACCAATCAAGTGTGTGTCATCCAAAGCGTTAACATCGACATTATCAGTCTGTAGGAGGTTAGCTTCTGTAAATTTAAATGTTGGGAGTACATTATCATTGTAAGGAATAATGGAATTGTCGAGTGATCTGCTGGAATGGCTGGTAGAGTTCGTCAATGGGCTATTTCCTTGTTTGGATTTTTTCCTGAGAATGTTTGGTCTTCGATTTTTAAAAGAGCTCGAAGCGACACCGTGGGTTGCGTCAGAATTTTGCATTGCACTAGTTTGATTTGAAATCTAAAACAATGTAAACATCAAAATTATCACAAGTCATAAGAAATTTGAGTTTTGAATAAATCAATAAACAAAGTTCATTGATAAAAACTTACTTAATTACCGTAGTTTTATTTATCATTCTCAGGCGATGAACTAAACAAAGCGCAAAACTGAAACTTAACCGGCAACAGAAATAATACTAAGGATAAAAAAAAAATGCACAAAAACTACATCCCTAATTTGATAATGATGAATTCGACCATATATTTACTTCACCATGAAAATATTGGGAACATCCTGAACAATACAAACGCCCCATTTACCGCCGGTCCGACCAGTTCTGACGTTTTCGAGGTTAAATATTTTTCTATGGTTATTGGTTTGGCATTGTTTCTGGAATTATCATAAACAATAAGCTTAGTTGTAAATAACCATAACGAAAAACGTTTTGTACAGAATTTTCATAAGATTTTCCTCAATATTATTGCTAATAAAAATAGTTTTTGACTTCATGTAGTCTTGAGTTTTATTTTGTCTTCCTATTTCATAATCATTTTTATTACATGTTATTATTTTGTTTAGGTATGACCAATTTTAAAAAAAAATTGTCTACGAAGAGAAAATGAAAGCGTTTTACTAAATAACTACGGCGGCCTCCTAAGTGTTATAACTAAACGTTTACCTTACCCATAAAAGTTGTTATTTCGATTACCAATAAAAAAGTACAAAATAAAATATGACTTAAAAAAATTCCGGGTTTTCTACGTTATAATGTTCACCACGGTAATTGAAATAAATTTAAAAAATTATTATGCCTTTGGCTATTTTTTCGGCGTTTTGTACCCATCTGATTGAATAATTTTACTTATTGCTTGCACCGAATCACAAAATTGTCGGTTATAGGCTTTGGCAATAGGTATGTTTTAAAAAAAAATGTTGGCTAATGTTGCTGACTCACAAATGAGAGGTCCGAGGTTTGAACCTCACACTGCCCTTACTTTATTTTCATTTTCTACTAGTTGGTTTATCTATTTTGGTTTTTTATCTATTTTGGTTACCATTGAAAATGGTAACCAAAATTTAGATATTTCTGTAAATTATAAAAACGCTAATATTTTATATTTAATAAAATAATTCAAATAATACATGCATGTACTATTTAAACCAAAAATTAAGTTAGCTATGGAGAATGGAAATTATTATTAAACAAAAAAGCAGGATTTATTTATTTTTCTATTGTTATGGTTGCAAAAAATGGGTGATTTAAAAAAAAACTTTTTTGGGTGATCCCGTGTAAGTTGGATTTGTTTCGACGTTTCGGCAAGAGCCATCTCGTAAACTGTGCGTTTTGTAGAAATTAAAAAATACAGCCCAGATAGAAATTTAAACTTGCCTCAAGCTTGTATCAAGTTTGAAGTATCAAGAGTTCAAGCTTGACCCAAGTTTGAGATTGCAACTCTGTAAACTTGAGGCAAGTTTAAAGCAAACTTCCTAGTTCCCATCCAACAAACTTGCATGATGTTTGGATTTATTTGGCAAAAAAACAAACATCATGCAAGTTTGAATTTATTTGGCAAAAAAAAAACAAAAAATACAAACAAAAAATTGAGGAAAAAAAACACAAAAAACAAAAAAAGGAAAATAAGGAAAAAACGAAACAAAAAAAACAAAAACTAAAAAAAAAACACAAGCTTCTTAAAAATATTAATATTAAATAAAATATCTTGTTTTTATTACTCAGTATATTTATTTTGAATGAATAATAAAAATTACGGGCTATTTTTGCCAAGAAAGTCAGATGGTGTGATGTCAGATGATGTGATGACAAATAATTCATGTCAATTGACTGGAGATCAGAGTCCGGTGCATTCTTTTGTCTCTCAACTCTGAAACAAATAAATAAAACTGTTTTATAACTTACTAGCTTTTCGACTAGCGGGATTTCTCATGGTAAAAAGTATCCGATATTCAAATCAAAATTTGTTGCAACAAAGGGAAAACATTTTGGGAAGGAAATATGGAAGTCTAGGTATTTACTAGGCTTATGTACTGTCATTGGCTGGTTGAAGTGGCCACTTTACAAACTGTGTAACATTAAGCCTATGTTTAAACATCTTCATTTCCTCAACTCTTCCATCTGTTAACTTTTGTGAAGTATAAGAGCCTCTGGGATTAAAGTATTGGTTTATTATATCGATATATTATCAACAGCCTTTTCGTTCTGTAAATAAAACATAATTCAATCAATTCAATAATAGTATAATGTTTGTGATATTTAATGATCAGTTTAAACTATTGTAAGCACTATGCGGTGGATGAGATATTAATGTCATACTTACTTTAAAAGAGCTCTTGACAATACGGTTTTGTCTAGTGACAGTGCAACAAAAACTCTTTTTTAATGTTTTTTTCTCAGTGGCATATCAATAGTTTATCCTTTAAAATAACACTTCGATAATATTAAAAGTTTGAAAATCGCCCGAAAAACGTCCAATGATAAATGCGTAATTAAAAAACCGCGCATTAAAATGACATGAAACATGAAAGAAACCCACGGACAAAAACGGTGAAATATATCATTTTTCTATGACTTTGATAGTATGGCCAATCTGAATGTTGTTTGGAATTAACAACTTTTTTGGATAATTGTCATGCACTAATTTAATTCGGCGGTGAGAACACAAAAATTAAATGTGATTTTCCTAAGACTGGGCGTACCGTGCTGTAATTGGGCCTCATGGCCTGTTGTGGTGCCAAAAAAATCTGTCTTGTAGAAAAGTCCTGGGATTAAATATAATAGTTAAAATATAAAAAAATAAATAAAGGAATTCTCTCTATATTTTTATGTATATGGCAATGTGTTGATCATCACTATATGACTTTCGGATTCTGAAATACCATTCTTGACACAACAAGATTCCAGCAAGTTTTGTCAAAATGTGTCTCTTCAAATTTGTCATAACAATATTCCAGCAACTTTTGATAAAAAACTTGTCGAGTCAAACTTTCGTTTTCAACCTTCCATCAATCTTAAATCAAGTTTATACCAAGTTTCACTGCTATCTGGGATTAATGTTCTTCTGTGCCAGTAATAACAAACAGGGCGCGCAGCAAATAAAAGAATTGGTGGACATAAAAGAGCGTGTAAACTAGATCAGCCTGAAAACTCTGCAATAGCGGAACACTTTATAGACACGCGCCACGGAATGTTTTTTCACCTTCAAACCAAAGATTTTGCATAAACCAATGAAGAATAAAAGAGGCAATTACAATACACGAATACCTAAACAACATAAACAAAGACGACAGGCTGAAATTAAACTTAACATAGTTCCCGGCACTACACACTACAAAAATGACACGAAATGTGCCTGCTGCCGACTGCGACACGGTACAAATTACTAGTAGATGAACACTTTTTTTTTTACAAGACACACAGTTTACCCTGAAGATTGATCCTACAATGGTAGCCGAAGCGTCGGAACGAATCCAACTTACACGCCTAAAAAAAATACATGTTGATAACAGTGACCGTGAAAACCTACTTATTTGAATAAGTAATTCATTTTATATGTACCATTATAAATTATTTTTGATTTGCAATATTCCCTTACAAATAACCGCATCCCGTACTAAATCTTTTGACTTATTTTATAAATAGTATTTTTACTTGAAATATACTTCCAGAAATTTGGAATAAAAGTTGAACAACTTGAACCCTAAAAGCATGACTAAATATTAAATTGACGTATCAGTTCTTCGGTAAAATACATTTAAGGTAGGTACTTAATGCATAGATTTAAAAAAAGAAACAGGTAGTTATAAACTTAAGCCACTGGTTTATCTTATGTAACATACGTTGAGGCGAACAAACAAATACAAAAATGTGCGCGTTGGTATATCTGTTTAGATTTCCAAAGGCTACAATAGTAGTTCCCCAGCGAGGCGTGCATTTATTGGACAAGAAGATACAGTTTAAAATATCATTAAAAATTTACACCGTCTTCTTTCAATTTATTATTGATTTATTTTTTCGCGTTGTTTTTTTATTTCTTGAAGATTAACAATTAACGATGTATTAAAAAAAACAGTGAACAGTTATCAAATATCGCTGTTATTTATTTATTTATTTTATTTATTTATTTATTAACGGACATTGTCCATGTATACAATTTATAAGGTTTAAATATTACAATAAAAGAGTAGTTTAAAACATTTAAAGAAAAAAGAAAGAAGCATTGACAAACATAAGGGACATCGAGACAAAATCTGGACTATTTATTTAGTGCTCGTTTAAATCGTTGTAAACTTAAACCAAAAAAGTCCAGATCCTGTCTTGAGTTAACAATACGACAAAGGCGGGTCATTGGAGAATTTAGGCCATAGTTTGTTCTATGCTGATCGATGAACAGTACTTCATTGTTTCTCAATCTACGAGTCGGAATATTGAATTTTACTTGTCCCAGTAATGATGGAACATCGATTATACCATTTAGTATGCCGAACATATATATGGAGTCAATATTAGTTCTACGTTTTTGTAGACTAGAAATATTTAACATTGACTCTATTTCAGCATAAGAATAATTATCTCTCTCTAGTCCAAGCATCCACGCTATTTTTCGAAGCAAGCGATGTTGGACTGATTCAATGTGATTTATGCGATTGACATAGAATGGAGACCAGACCACTGAGGCATATTCAAGAAGAGGGCGAACAGTTGAGCAATAAAGAGTTTTGATTGTACGGACATTAGTAAAATCAGAGGATATTCTGTTAATGAAGCCAAGTAATTTCAGTGATTTATTTACTGTATTATCTATATGCTCGTTGTATGTCAGTTTATAGTCCAAAACAACTCCTAAATCTCTGATGGACTTGACTACATCAATTTTGGAGCTGTTAATTTTTTTAAATTAAATAAGTTGGAACATTGTCAAATCGTTTTAATTTGACATATTGTCCCAGGAACATAGAAAATATTGGTGTGGAAAATCACATTATTTTTTTATATTTTATTTTATTTATTAAACATATGTATAATACAAAGTTTATAACATTTTAATTTCATTCACGGGGTACGTATTATGATGGCAAGTTAAAATTTATCTTTAATTTTATCTGCACAGTAAAATTAAGTTTTCTATATGAAAAATAGAATATGTTTAAAATTTTTTTCTAAACATGTTAAATTACTAGTTGCCGACGAAGCTACTTAGAATTATCATACAAATATACACATTTTTGCACATAAATTTAATATCGATCTTAGTTTTAACCGTCTCGATATGTACCTACCGATGAAGATAGCGTTTATAATCGCGGCCCGGAAGCTTCTACGACTCAATTCGGGACTTAAAAAATATTATCATTAAAAAAAAACAGCACATATTAAAATCAACAAAGAAACGAAGCAAATTTAACGCCTTTATAACTAAATATATCATAAAAATATATAAGCCAAAAAACTTTTTTCGGTTAGTAAAAAAAAAATTTAAATATTTTTTTAATGTTAAGATTTTAAAATGCTTGAAAAAACATTTTTCCAAAATATTCATATCCAAATGCGCTAATCACTTTACCACTAGGTGGACATACTTTAAATTTATTTACAAACAAACAACTAAACCATCATGCCGTTTCCCTGTAAAGGTAGGCAGAAGGGATATAGAAAACCACATCACTCTATCTTTGCATACAGATCTCGCTTCCTCTACATTCATTAATCTTCTCATCCACGCGCGCTGATTATTCCGACATTTAACAAATACATTTTCAAGTATTTGTTGGATTTGGTCATGCCATATCTTTCTCGGTCTTCCTCTATTTATGCATCCATCAAAATTTGCGTCATAAATATTTTTAGCCGTTCTTTTGTTGCTTATTCACTCTACATGCCCAATCCAACGCACAGCTTCTTTCTTGATTATGTCGATAATGCTTATCTCAGCCTTACATAATGTACGGATCTCAGCATTTGTGCATCTATCGTACATAGTTTTACCACACATTCACCTGAGAGATCGCATTTCGATAGCATTCAGCCTACTTTCATCCCTGTTTTTCCAGGTCCATACTTCGCTCCCATACATCAAGGTCGGGACCAGGACTCCATTGTGCACTGCTTATTTTGCCTTTTGCGACTCCTCATTATTTTATAATCATAATTCCCTTTCCGCACCGAATGGCACATAGGGTACTGCATTGGTACTCCAACCGCAATACATCTTGATCATTTTTTGTTACCTACGTTTTGTTACTTACGCTTCAGGTACCAGTCCAAGGACTATGAAATATTCTAGTGTAAAAACACTTTTTTTATTAATATTTCATCTCAACTATGCCGGGAATTGAATCCGAGACTTCTTGTAAGGTAGGCAAACTCGCTGACTACTACACCACGAGGCCACGAGCATTTTAACAATTTTAAAATATGTAACATGAACCTAAAATGGAACGTCCTGAACTAAAGTACATTCACGGAGACTGGACCGCTGTGCTATTGGCGTGATATTGGCCCATTTCACACCACGGCAAAAATCTAAACGGCATGATAAAATACAGTATGGTGGATCGACTTTTATTGTTTTACTTTTTTTTATTATTTAATTTGCCTGGCAAACGCAATAACCAGTTCACCATGAGGCCGACTAATCTCCAGTCGATTTCCTTTTTTTTCGGGATTTTTACCTGAGAGTACAAGCTAAACTCAAATAAATATTTTTATAAAATTGTAATTAAAATATCTTTTGTTAAGTTTTACTAAATTATTTGAATCGGGTTGTTGTCCTTTGGCTAATGTTGCGGACTCATGGATCAGAGGCCCGAGGTTCGAACCCCGCTCTACCTCAACTTGATTTCCATTTTCTAATAGGGAGTTTTAATTAATTTATTATGGATAACTTATATAGCGCCATTTTCGTAATAAAATACCTCAAGGGCGCTTTACATGGTGATTCTATTGTTAAGTTAATTTAATTGAAGCTTTTAAATTTGTAATTTAATTAAAATAATTTATTTTGTTGTCACGTGCTACGGATTTATTCAAATGATTTAGAGAACAAGTGGGTTTTAAGTTTTTTCCGAAACATCACTTCACTTTCACAGCCTCGCACCTCTGCTGGGAGAGCATTCCATGCCATAGGGCCTGCGACCGCAAATGCGCGTTCACCAAATTTAGTGCGCTGTTTGCGTAGAGGTATAATAACTTTTCCTCTCGCCGTAGACGTAGCTGATCTAAGCGTGAGACGCCTGTCAGCTAGTTCATCTGGAATGCATAGTTCCCTTAGATATTCCGGAGCCGAGTTGTGCAGTGACTTATACATAAGCCAACAGAGTTATTTATAACTCGTTGGAAATGGTCACCAAAATGGAAATATTTTAGCAAAATATAAGAACGCTTACATTTTTTTAATTTTTTAAAATAATACATTAACTGAGGCTAAGTCATTAACTATGGAGTTTTATAAAAAAAAAAACATAAACTATTAATATTATTAAATTTAAATAGGTACTAACGAATCTAATAAATGTCAATCCACTATAATTTTACCGTGGATTATATGAGTGAAATGGGTTATTCTCCGTCGGGTTTCTCGCAGCTGGTTTGTTTATTTGGAAATTCTTGTAATAATGAACAGGCTTTAGCTGTATTATAAATATATATGAGTACTGTGCCTCAACTTAGGTTTTCGTTCTACTTTATCGCCAAACGTGCATAGCGAACACACATACCTACAAAAACATGTTCATTGCATTTCCATCGCATAACGTTTGTTTAGTAAAAAAATATTGTTTCTCAACATACTCGTAACACCAAAGTAGTACTAGAATGAACATAGAAACATTAAAATATTTTTTGATGAAACGACTTGAAATTTTTATCAAATTTAAAATATTTAACGACCGCGTTATCATTCCGCCAACGAATTCAAAACATAAATTATTACGAGCGGTTGTCCATATTATAAAATGCAGAGTATAATCTAATTACAGTGCCCGGGTCTTAACATACTTTGAATAATTTATTTGGTTTGCACAGCGCGGGGGGTGGGTGGAATGGAAATCAAATAAGGGGGGAAGATAGGGACAAATTTAGCCGAGGTTTGTAGTTAAACTAACTGTTCATAATGCAATTTGTGTCTAATTCAGATTACTGGCTCGGTCCTGCTTCCTGCTTTACAGGACACAGGGGTGGATTCTGAATTTGGTTTGGAAAGCGCTAACAGGGTAGGTAGGAAGTTACGTAGCGGGTACCCACACAGAAAATGATGTGAGGAATTTCATAACAATCTGAATAACTGATCATTTTCTATACATTTTTGTAATTGTTTTACTGTGCTGACGCAAATACTAATGCAGCAAAAAATTCGTGCATGCATAGAATTTGCAGTTTGTATAATAAAATTATCGAAGCCAATCCGAGCGATATATTCAATTTAAATATTCATAAATTCAAAAAAAGAATCAGCGACACCACACAGACATTATCGTTGTAGGTAAGTTATGATAGTCAAATGCAACACTATTTTTTTTTCCTTTTTTTTTTAATTTACCAAGGCATATATATTATGCTTAAACATATAACTTTTTGTTTTTCAATTTCGATTTTCCTGTATTTATTCTAAGCTTATGACACAATGGGCAATTGGTATAGTGGTATAATACGGATGGGAATGCCATCCTTATTATAGTGGTAGAATAAAGATGGTATTCCCTTACTTTTTGTATTCCCTTATTTGGTATTCCCTTATTCTTGTTAATTATAAGTTTGAAATCATTTTTAGTCTGCTAGTAAGTATTTACTATATTATAACTGTATTATTGTGTAAATGACTGAAGATTTCTATAAATTAAAACTTAATAATAATAAAATCATACCCAGTGTGGCGGAGGGTATGTGTATTTTACTAGAAGAAAAATTACACATTTTTATCGATTGTTGCGCGGTATGGTAGATAATTTTGAGGTTATGATGAGCATTGGTTTGTATGTCCCTGATAATTACCTAAGATACGAGTAGCATCAGCATAGATTGTTTCATATTCTAATATACTAGACCAACCTTCTGATGGTTATTCATGTTGGAAGGGCTACCGCTACGCTGCTATAAAATGTATAAAATTTACTCCCAATTTATTTATTTTAATTAATTTCCATGTACCTTTTAAACGTACCCGTCACACCAAATTATTTTACTGCACCGATATAAACACTAATGCAGCAAAAAATTCATGCATACATAGAATTTGTAACTTGTATAATAATATTATTAGAGCCGATGCGAGTGATGCGAATAGTAATCAATTCAAAAGGGAAATCAGCGACAGCATGCAGGCATTGTCGTCGTGGGTGAGCAGTGATGAGTAAATACAATATTATTTTTACATTTTATTTTAAATTTACAAAGGTAAATATGTACAAACATTTCATTTATGGTTTTCCAAATTCTATCTTTGTAAAATATAACTTTATTGATTGATTTGGTGTTTGTTTTGTAGAACTCCATATTTAAACTTATAATATAAGAAATCAAACACTGATTTGAGCATTTGAGTCTACTGAACACTTCACTTTATTTTTACGAATATAGAATCAAAAATTTCGTGACAATTATTTCAAATCAACAATGGATTTGGAGAAAAGACAATTGATAAAATAATAAACAGAAAAACATACAAAAATAGTATTAACTTAATATTTATTAATATCTCAAATCATTTAATAAACAAGTTTGCTTGCATAGAATTTTCGGGTCCAACTTCCTTAAAGATTTCCAATGTTTTAAAACATTATGTAATAAACGTAGCCTTCAAAAAAATAATAATATCGTAGCTATTTTAAAAAACTCAAAAGATTAGCTAAATATTTTTAAAAACAATGGAATTTACAAACTGGAATGTAACGACTGTAATGCAGTTTACGTGGGGCAAACTGGCCGCTCTTTTTTAACCAGATATTCCGAACACATAAGATCCTTTAAAAATAAAAAAAAAACAAGATTTTCAATTTGCCAATCACTTAATTGAAAAAAAACACAAAATTCATATCTCAAATAAACCAATACCATTACATGTTGAAAACAAAGGGCGTAAACTTAATATACTCGAAAAATTGGAAATTAATAAATATCTAAACAACCCTAATTTTAAAACAATAAATGAACAAACCAATTTAATATCTTTACCACTATTAAACATATTTAAATAGATTTTTATTTTACATTTTTAGAAATTCTTTAAAATATAAATATTGTATAATAATACATTTGTGTTTATATAAATTTATTCATTATATTTCAATAAGGTATTAAAATTATAAAGAACACCAATTTATTATAGTATTATTGTAATATATTCCACAACTATTATCTAAAGGTATAAAACATACATGTATGTCAATAAATACTTGTGTTATAAATTTTTACGAAATTCAAATATAAAAACCTAAATTCCCCATTACCTATTGAATACATAGCCTTGCCCTTGACTATTGGTTTTTCCCACAATTATGATTAATGTACATGCTTTAGTTCATAAGATTATTTTAAATTTTTTACTTAAGTATCTTGAATTAAATAACTTACCCCAACTTGGTTCCCATTTTCTAATAGTGAGTTATTTACAACTCGTTGAAAATGGCCCTCAAAATAAAATATTTGCGTAAATTATAAGAACGCAAATATTTCTTTTACTAAAAAATAAAATAAAATAGTATTATATCATCTGTGATTGAGCAGCAGGGATGGTATTCTGAACGCTTTCGCGGGAGTAGAGGTTGCTTCGCTTGCACGTAATTTACATACTAATTACGCGCTAAGAAAGCGTTCTCTACGCCCGGGAGAGAATTCAGAATCGCACCCCAGGATTCTGGTTGTATTTCACTCACGGGAATGTGTTATTCATCCACCTGGACACAAAAAACGCCCGATTGAGCGTAGGTTACAACATCGGTATACAAAATACGGCATATATCTATTACATATAACATGAAGGTAAGTTGATCCGTCTTACGTTTCCGGTGTCAGTCCAGGGACAGTAAAATACTGCAGTGTTTTTTTCTGCGTAACCTTAAAAACAAATATTTCACCCTGCCAGGAATCGCACCCGGGATTTCAAGCATAGCAAGCAAATGCGCCAAAGACTACGAGGCGTACTAATATTATTTCCACATGATTTCCTTTTTTTAAAACTTTTTCCTAGGAGAAGCTATTTAAAAATATGAAATCTTTTGGAAACAAGACTGAAAATCCTGGACGACAAAGAAAGGGCCATTAACTTTTTTTGGAAACCTTCCCGAAAAAATATTGTCATATAGCAATAGCGTTTTAAACATGCCATGCTATTTTAATTAGCACGCTAACGAAATTAAAATTAAAAGAATAGAAACAAAAATACCGTAGCATTATCATTGAAAATTATTTTTTTATTTATTTATTATTAATATAACATATAATACATATAGTACATAATATACTCCCCGGAGTTATTTAAAAAAAAACTCGTTTGGGACCGTACATATAAAGAAAACATTTTTGTGACAATACATAATTTCATACATTGTAAATTCATCCGAAATAATAATAAAACATTATCTAAGAAACATAAAACACAGTTCTATTACTATTTTCACCAGTCAAAGAGCGGGTTTCGCCCTGACCGGCATCGTATGATGAGCGGTGAGAGGGTAGACAAATTCTTAGGTTATATTATGTACAAGTGAAAGCAGGAGTTGTAAATCATGATTTTATATAATTATGAGAATAATCACCAGAATAATCCAACCATAATCTTCACCTGATGGTGCATAGGGCACTCCATTGGAAATGTACATGCAGAGTATCTCGTTCATGTATTAGAGATGGGTAAGGTAATCAATACAGGTCGGGTTGTGGTCCCGTGGCTAGTGTCTCGGACTCACGGACCAAAGGTCCGTGGTTCGAATCCCACTCTACCCCAACTTGATTCCATTTTCTAATAGTGAGTTATTTACAACTCGTTGAAAATGGCCCTCAAAATTAAATATTTGGGTAAATCATAAGAACGCAAATATTTCTTTTAAAAAAAAAAAAATAAAATAAAATACATCACTTCAGGTGCCAGGCCAAGGGCAGTTAAATATTGCAGTGTAAAATCACCTCGTAAATATGTATTTCTGAATCAAACCCAGAACCTAAAGCATGGTAGGCGAACACGCCAACCACTTCACGACGAGGCGAACTTTTCTCCACTCGATTTGATTTTTAGATGTAAAAAACTAGAAAAAATTAAAGGGTTTTTTTTACAAAAACTGCCTAACTGACATTGGAATAATTTCTCATTAACTGCAAAAAACATGCTGTATTAAAAATTAATTAAACATTTGGATTGTTTTGAACACAACATTTTAAAACATGGAAAAAACATGTTTTACAATATTGTCTTCAGATCAAACAAATATTCCATTAATTTTTAATACTTAATGTTTTATGCAGTAAATGAGAAAATATTTCAATTTCAAATTTACAGTTTTTGTAAAAAAACCCTCCAATTTTAACAAAGGTGAAACAAAACTAAATATAGTGGGTATATTTATTGATATTATTAAAATGCAATTCTTCCAAGAAATTAATATCAGTAGATAAACTTAATCTATTAGAAAATTAGCTTTCTATTACCAATTTAAAACCAAAGCCCTAAAGAATGGTATTTTCTTCATGTTTAAATTATAAATTAATCTATTTATTGTAATCGAAGCATATTCGTACGATAAGAATCCCATTTGAAATTTCCTTGATCAACATAACCTGTTGCTGAGGAAGTTCAGTGATTTTTTTATTGGTTAATAAACCGAAACTAAGTAAAAAAAATAAAAAATAATGTGTGCCAGTGCTATAATCATGTGACGTCTCAAGTTTTCTTCCCCTTCTACTCGGTGAGTTCTGCTGATTCGTTAGTTGACTTACCGTAAACCGGAAATCTATTACAATCTCTTTTAACATAAGTTGATTCGGAAGAACTAGTAACGTCATGGGAAGTAGTTCGTTTTTATTAACATATTACCACAGGGATGAAAAGCATTTTTAGATAAGGTAATATAGAAGTCTGTGCATCGGCAGGACTTATGACCTGTCATTGGCTGGTTTAAGTGGCCACTTTACACACAGCGTAATATTCACGGTTCTGCCTATATTTAAATATCCATATTTCTTCGATTCTTCCATCAGTTGACGTTTGTAAAGTTAAAGAGCTGAAACCTGATGAATCTCACCCGCAACAATAAAGGTTGCAGCTCTGTACTATATTATACAAATAACCATAAAATCTTTATTTAATGTTTTTTACGTTAACGGTATATTTAGGGTGTACGGGTGGGTGAAGAATACAGTCCTGTGTGTGAAATAGAACCATAATCGAGGACGAGTGTTGTCAACTCGTTAATGTCAAGTAAAAATCCTGGTAAGGAAATAGAGTGGAGAAAAGTCCACTTGGTGGCGTACCTAGTCGTTGGCACGTTCGCCTTTCTTGTTTGAGGTCCTGAGTTCGACTCCGGGGAGGGTTTGGCACTACAATATTTTACTAACCAAAGTGTGTGTATGAGCGAAACCGATAGGAAGACCTACTGTCTTTAAAACGGTTTTCGGGTATGTGGAGGAGGGAGGGCTTTCACTGCAATATTTTGTAATATTGCAGTGAAAGCGTAAGGAAATAAGTGTAAGACAGATTAGATCAGCTCACCGTCCTGCAGTAGATGATCAAGATACGCTGATTTTGTTTACTTCTAATGCAGTGCCCTATGCATCATAAGGTCCGGGTTGGATGATGAAAGGATTTGATCATGACGATGATGTATATTTTTATATCTACGCTACAACGTTAGCGCAAAACGAGAAAGGTCATGTTAAACCAAATCTAATGGGGCGATTCGAACATTTGTCAAAACGTGATTAATTTTGGGAGGCGCAAATTTTAAATTCTGTAAATTGTTTCGCTCAGTTTGCGACCGTCCGCGACGTGGCCTGACTGCCGAACGCTCGCCCGTCGGGGGCCAGGGGGGCGCGCCAGAGGGGGCACTAACTCATCCCGGAGCAGGCACTAAATCATGGTCACCCCAGCGCGGACGTCCATTAAAATATTCATGTTAATAACCGGGGCAATAGTTTGCTGCGAAGCTTCTGGACTGCAATGCTATCGTCTGGACGGGACAGTCTCCGTATCGAGCAGCAATAATTATTATATCCTTAAAAAAGAAAAACACATTATTCACAGTGCTTCAGGTTCTCGACGTCCATCCTGGACGTCCACCGTTGACTGTTCGCCGGCAGTTAATGTCAAAAAAGGAAGCGAACCTGACTTGAAAGGATGCACAAGAGTTGGCAGCCTATAAAAACGTCTAGAAGCTGTTTGTGTACGCCATATGCTCCAACTAAGGAGCGGATATGTAAGATGATTCAATTCAATTCAATTCATTTATTCAAATATAACATATACATTACAAACATATATTCAATACGTACATATTATAAAAAAGAAAAAAATACATGAAAGAGACTCATGTCAAAGTAGTAGGAGAATCCTGATCCGGAAAAGCCCTTCGGATACATGGAACAGATCAACATCCAGAGCGATGTTGTTCAGCATAGCGGTAGCCCTTCCAACAGGCATAACCATAGGCAGGTTGGTCCTGCATATCGGAATATGAAACAATCATCAATCAATGATGATTATAATAATAAAAATACATACAGTATAACTCAAATTATTCTAATCAATCGGGACCGGACCCCATTCGGATAGTCAAACATTCAGATAATTGGATTTTTTTCGAAAAAGAGTCGATGATTGTAATTAATTTTACTGTATGTATGTTTATTGATTTTGGGGGAAAAACATATTTTTAAAGAAAAGGTGCTTTTAATTAATAAAATGAAAATGCAATACTTTTACATGTTAAGCGTAGTTACAAGTCCTGTACATTAGTACAGTATGTGCGTACCGTACTCTATGGGTAAATGAAAGTCATTGCTTGCTGAACATCTTGGTCAAAGTAAGCTTTCAGTAAGTTCATAATCATTTAAAATTTTAAACCCAGAGTCTGACGAATCACACACCATTCACTCTCCTATATCTTCAGCACTAACTTCTGAACATCCAGGAACTTTCAAAATAATGTTTCTGAATTCTTCAAGTGATTCTCTTGTCTCTTCCCTTTATTTTACTTGAGCTTGAGAATTTTAAAAGAGATTCGGATAATCAGCGATTCGGATAGTCGGAGTTCAGGTAATTAGAGTTATACTGTAGATAGTTTTATTATTATAATTGAAATGCATTTCCACCAAGAAATATAACTAGAAAAACTCAATCTATTAAAAAAATGGATGATGTTTAAAAATTTACATATATTCTATTAACACAGGGGGTTTAAAAAAAAATCCCTGTATATTTCTCCATAGTCATATTATTTATAAGAAGTAACATTTAGTATTAAGTTGCCGTTCTGAAAGTACAATGACAAATAATATTGTTCAGTAGCTACATGTCTGCAGGAGGCAAAAAATTATGGCCCGGGTGGAAAGATGAACTGACACCCAGAAGACATTTTTAATATGTACGAGTATATATTGATCAAAATTGTTTCACAACATAGGAATAAAATAACAAATGTTATATAGATACGCAATTAATAATAACGTTTCTACCTCGCTAACAGAGTGGAAACTCGTATTTAGAGATGAAGTTCGTTCTGCATTTTTTTTTCTAAACAAGTTCCTTCACATTAGATATAACATTTTTTTTTTTTTTTTTTTTTATTTATTTATTAATAAAACATATAAGACATGAATATCATGATATTATATTCCCAGGAGTTGTACGAGAAAACTCATTTGGGACGGTACATAAAAAAAATAGTATATTTCTTGTAACAATACATAGTATACATTTAAACAATAAAAATTTAAACAAATTTTAACAATCTATGAACTTAATATTAAAAAAGGAAAGAAAACATTCAAACAATCTGTGAACTTAATATTAAAAAAGAAAAGAAAAACATTTAAACATTCTGTGAAATTAATATTAAAAAAGAAAACAAAAACATTTAAACATTCTGTGAACTTAATATTAAAAAAAGAAAAGAAAAACATTTAAACCTAAAACACAATATATAGACTATTCACAGAAACTGAGCTAAAAACTATCACTTTCAAAAAGATTCAAGAAATAGGTCTTCATTTCTGGTCTTTGAGATTTACCACTCGACATTTCATTTTTAAGGTCATCAGGCAGTTTATTAAATTGTATACGACCAATGTATTCCAGAGACCTTTTGCCGAACTTCTAAACTAAAAAGAAACATAATATTCTACTGTATGGAGTCAGGATAAGGTGAGTCTCATGTTGTTTTTCAATTAAGATTTAAATGTTTAAATATTTGATATTGATTTTACGTGGTCTTGTGATGTAGTGGCCAGCGCGTCTGCCTACCAGGCAAGAGGTCTCGGGTTCGATTCCCGACATGGTGGAAATGAAATGTTTATTTAAAAGGGTGTTTTCACACTTGAATATTTCATAGTCCCTGGACTAGTACCTGAAGCGTACAACTGATCACCTTACTTTCGCGTAACAAAAACGATCAAGATTCGCTGCGATTGGTGTACGAATGCAGTGTCCTATGCGCCATTAGGTGCGGAAGGGGAATGATGATGATGATGATAATTGATTTTACGATGTATGGAAGATTATTGTCGTTTTTTTCCTCATACCAAGATTTTTTTCCAAAATTATTGTTTTTATTGATTTTCTATTTTATTTATCCAAAGAAAACAACATCCATTGTAACAAAAAAAATACAATACATATTAATAAATAAACCAAAAATTAGGCCAAATATTGTTTTAAGCAAATAAAATACCAAAAAAATAAGAAAAAAAGCGTACCTACCGTGAAAAGCCACTCCGTATAATGCCACTTGTAAAAAAATAAAATATAGCAATTATAATGAAAAAAGACATCCGAAAAAGAATTTTTTTGTTGACTCTGTCTTTAAAAACTCCTTTCGTCGGCGGATGCACACGGAGTTACCCCAGGTCAGCCTTCCTTCCTTTTTTCTTTTTTGTAAATTATTGGGTTTTTTTTTTTTTAAGTTTGTATAATATATGCTTTATTAAAGATGTCCTAATATGTAGATATTTTAATATCAATTTATTTAGTGTAGTAGGACATTATAAAATTTGTTTATTTAATTCTTATCGTATGGTAGACACCTGTGTTTATTTAATTAAAAATAAACCAACCAAAATATACCTACACAATGATAAAAACGATAAGATAATTTTCATGAAACTCTTCATTTCTATAATAATGGTGATATATTGCTGGTATATCTCTATTTACAGTAATGTGCATCGGTTTAGCAAAATATGGTTGATATAAATTTTGACAATCATTTTAGTATTTCGGCAGTTGCATTTTTTCAAATAAATGCACGCGGACGTGATAACCAAATACATTTCCTACAAAAAATAAGCTCCTTTAGTGTATAATTAATTTATTAAAAACTGTAATGGAGTCTTAGAGTATAACTCTAAGAATGGAGTACTGTATCTGCAACTGAAACTGAAAGACTTTTAATTTTAACGGGTACCTACCTACTATTATTATTTCATCTGTGACTTTATTTTCAACTAAGTTCTTACTTAGTTGCAAAAACAGTTACATTATGAGCGTAGAACACTGATTATGCTCATCTACGTCATTTTCAAATATCGAAACTTTCACACTGTTTTAACTATGGTACCCGTTAAAATTTGACAGTAGCTTTTTGTAATAATATTTGGAAATGTAGATTGAAGATGGGTCAAAGTAATGAAAAGCCTGCGAGCAAATTTCCTAAGAACTTCGAAAGGTATCCTCCGTCTTTCGACCAATGCCGAGGTCCGGGCCTAATAGAGGAACTGGACTCCGAGACCAGAGATGTCATGCCGAAGTGTTTCGAAGGGGCCAATCTTAAGGTCAGGAAGAAACTACTGAGTAGCGTCGATTTCGGTTACAATATGATATTCAGTTCGGTGACTCCTAGTGGAAGTCAGGTAGCTAGCGACTACAAAGGTAAAAGAGGAAATCTGGAATTCAGTCTATCCCCATCTGGAGCGTTAGCTCTGAGATCCAAAATCTTGGTAACACCGTCCGTATTCCTGGATATCGATACCCAATTTCTGCATGAAAAGAACTCCGCAGGAACTGCTTCTTTAATTTACAGCAAGTTCAAAACTTCCGCCGCCGTTACGGTGTCTGCATGCTCATTGCCCATCCAGATGCTGAATCGCGAGGACTTTTTGAACAAAATCGATAGTGGAGCTCTGATCACGGTCGGCTTGCAGTTAGTGAAACGGATAGGAGCGACGTGGATCGTAGGCGGTGAATGGAACCCCGGGCAAGGGGTGCGGTTAGTCGCCACTACCGCTATTTTGCGCGGGAGGCTCGGTTCCATTCTCGAACAAAACCGCGGCCAGGTATTTTGGTGGCGACGGCTCGCCGGACGCTTGTCTTTGGGAGGGTCTTTGTGCTCTGATTTCAATGGAAAAAACGCAGCAGCTAAAGTAGGAGGAAGTTGGGAATGTCCCGGAACAATAGTTCGCGCTTCGTACTCCACTGACGGTCTCGTAGCTTGTTCCGTTCGAACAACGCTCCTCCAAGGAGAAACGAATCACTTCGCTCTGCTGCTCAGTGGTCTATTTAACCAGATGAACAACAAATTTCGCCTCGGGATGGGATTTGAGGGGTATTTTTAAATGTCTGACTTGTAAACTGTTTTGGAATAAATATACATTTATCGTTCAAGATTTTTTTCATAAATTCCCGACATGGTTGGAATGAAATATTTATTTTAAAGGGTTTTTTAAACTAGAATATTTCATATTCCTAGGACTAGCACCTGAAGCGTAAGACTGATCATCATGTAGTAAAAATAATCAAGATACGCTGCGATTAGTGTACAAACTCAGTGCCCTATGCACCATTAGGTGTGGAAAGGGAATGATGTTTGAATAAAGCTTAGCCAGACTAAAAAAAATATCAAAATGGCTTAAACAAATAAATGAATTATTTTTAAAGTTATTTTAACATGGCGATTTAGTGATTTTTTAAAATTTAAATATAAAATTATAAGTTCAATACATAATGACACAACATACATCGATACATCGGAGTTTTACTTGGACTGACTGTTTTCTGAATGCACATTTTTGATTGTGTGGTCAGTCAGACTTCTCTTTTATATAATATTATTTCAAAAAACGATTGCATGCATTATTTATCATTCGTCAAAGTAAAAACATTCCAACTGTTGTGTAGACTCATTTTCACATTTCCATGGCTGGCTGCTTTCAGCATAACTACGTTCAATTGTAATCCAGGGTACTGAGAAAATGGGTGTGGATTCGCTAAAATGTGAGCGAAGGGAAGAGAGTGGATGAAGCAGAAAGAGATACGGAGAGAGGAAGAGAAGATACAAAACAAGAAACATAATTTAATTCATTAGCGGCCAGATTGCAAAAGGCGGAACGCGAAAAGCAAAATTAAATGCTCTTGGAAAATATTTTTGTGAAAGGTATCTGGAAGTCATTTTAAGTGGTCACTACGCTGTGTAAGGTGATCGCATTAATTACCCAAATATTTAAATAGGAAAATATCAAACCCCTAACCCCTCCCTGACGAAAAAAATTGCGATGAAAACGTATTTGACCAACGAAGCGATACGTACCAGACGCGGACAAGGGAAGCTGCTGGGTAGGAGAGGGGTAGGGGTTTGTGCGTTTTTTTTAATGACTTTTTGGAAATATTTTATTAGAATTTTTTTTAATGCTTACCATGAGGGATGGTCCTCTGAAGCTACGCGGTCTGGCCCTGAAAAACCGTGTATAATATTTAGCTTTACTTTTCTTTTAAATCAATTACCGTAAACCGGGTTGACTTTGCGCCTGCCTGGTAGGTATACTTCGCGCCAAAACTTCACTTTGTTGCGAATATTTTTACGTCTAAACAATAAATATTAGGAAAATATCATTTTGCCCCGCTTACCCTGAGGCTGTTAGTTGTCTATGGTAATGTGTCAACGTGAGATTTCTCTTTTGATAGTGTTACTGCAATGACATTCTTACGTGAGCTCACTTTTTATAGAATATGTTTTGACAAAAAGTATACATTGTGCCAAAACATTATTAATATGATTTTGTGATTCGGCGCAAAGTATCCTCACCATATAAGATACCTCGCTCTAAATTTTAAATTTTTCTGGGCTTTTTTCTGCTTACATATTTTTTGTTTTTACTCAATAAATTTGAAATACGCACATTTCTCTTCCATTTAAAGAGGGATGTTTTATTTTGATCTTAATACATGGGGTAGAATTTGTCAATATTCACGATCATTGCTTATTATGGCGCAAAATCACCCCGGGTTACGATACTTCTAATTTTCTTTCAGTATTTATATAAAACTCCATCCACCAGCAGAGTCGTCTGGCGCTAATGATTAAATGATTCATTGTCCTTTTAAACCTGAATAGTAAAGTCAATCTTTGTTATTGATTCGGTCATTTGAGAAACCCTATAAATCAATCAGTCTAAGCTCGAGAAAAATCACTGAAAAACTGTTTTTTATAATATTTTTATTGAAATTTTTATATTTAACTTAAATAAAAAACTGCTTTTTTTATCAATTTAACGGAACGAAGTTCGTCTCAAGTCAAAATCGCATCTGCTAAAAACCTGACTTATGAGGTTTCTCAAATGATCGATTCAATTTCCACCGAGTTCTAAGAAGGACATTAATAAGTAAAGCGTCGTCAGCCGCCAAATTTCGTGAATCTGAGATGATGGACACTAGCCTAACAAGTGGTGGTATTCTAAATCTTCTCTACCCCCTAAAGTGATTAATTTGAAGATTTCAATTTTCAAATGCGACGACTTTTTGCTTCATATAATGGCCACACTGATGATAAAACGTCAAATGAAGTATAAAACTGCTTCAAAAACGGAAATAAAAAAAAATCGGTTTGGTAAATTTAACCAAATTGTGTGTTTTGGGTATACTTAAAGTCGCAATAATGTTCTAAATGAAAGTAAACATGTTCAATTTCACATGTTCATATTTTTGACGTTAATTCGTCAGTGTAGTCATTTATGAAGCAAAAATTTGTAGCATAAAAAAAAAAATATCCCCAAATTTACCAATCTCTATGGAGGATAGATGGTGTTCGTGCCTCGTGGTGTGGTGGTAAGCGTGTTTACCTACCATACGAGAGGTCTCTGGTTTAATTCCCGACATGGCTGAGATGAAATATTTATTAAAAAGGGTGTTTTTACGCTTGAATATTTTATTTCAGAGTCCCTGGACTGGCACCTGAACCGTAAGACTGATCATCTTACCTTCATGTTACAGAAATTATCAAGATTGCAGCGATTGGTGTACCAATGCAGTGCCCTATGCGCCGTTGGGTGCGGAAAGGGAACAGTAGTAGTGAGAGTATAGATAAGATTCATAATTGGACCCCAGAAGAAACTCCATATTCGTGTCAAAATGCTCTAATGTTATAATATTAACGATTTGAGTTCTAAATATGCAGGAATACGCACATACAATTATTTTTTTATTTAAATAACTGGCCCAGGAAATACATAAACTGTAATGACTGAGAAAGATATTAAAAGGAAGGTGAGTGCCGGGAACAGAGTGAACGGTGCACTTAAATCAACCTTGGCAAATAAATGTTTGTCGCAAGAGGAAAAAATAGCAGTTCACAATGGAGTCCTGGTCCTGACCCTGATGTATGGGGGCGAAGTATAGACTTGGAAAAACAGAGATGAATGTAGGCTGAATGCTGTGGAAATGCGATCTTTTAGGCGAATCTGTGGTAAAACTATGCACAATAGATGCACAAATGTTGAGATCCATACATTATGTAAGGCTGAGACAAGCATTATTGACAAAATCAAGAAAGGAGCTCTGCGCTGGTTTGGACATGTATAACAAATGGACGACGAAAGAACGGCTATGAATATTTACAATGCGAACGTTGATGGATGCAGAAATAGAGGAAGACCGAGACATGGCATGACCAAATCCAACAAATACTTGAAGATGGACATGTCAAAAGTCGGAATAATCGGCGCGCATGCATGAGAAGATGTATGAATGTAGAGGAAGCGAGTTCTGTATACAAAGATAAAGTTATGTGACGTTCTATCATCTCTTCCTACCCTTAGTGGGAAACGGCATGACGGTTTGTTTGTTATTGTTTGTACATATGTCTTTAACAAAAATATTCCCCATCACTGTTGAGATATGTACGAATGATTCAATTTAATTATTATTTCCATTTTTGTTAAATGTTAACCCATGTACACATCTACTAGTTTCAATTATATGAAATTTCCGTCTCCTCTCGCGAATTCCATGGTTTAATTAATTCATTAAGATTGATTTAGGGTAAATGAAACACTTAATTAAGAGTAAGTGCTAAGGCATTAGAGAAAAGGGAGACAAGACTATCAGACGAGAGAGGTGCCTGGTACCGTACTAAAGCGACGTGAGCAGGGTGTGTATGTGTGTGTACTTACTTCGTGTTTGTATAGGACAGATAAGTAAAGTTCCACTGTTCCAACCATACAGGGTGTTGTTTATTATTTATTGAAAGAAGAATATTATATTAACATATTACAACAGAGATGAAGAACATTTCAGAAAAGGTAATATAGAAGTCTAGGCATCTACAGGGCTTATGACCTGTCATTGGCTGGTTTAAGTGGCCACTTTACACACTGTGTAACATTTACCATTCTGCCCATATTTAAACAACTATATTCTTTCAATTCTTTCATCTGTTGATGTTTGTGATGTTAAAGAGCTTTTTTTTTTAAATTTGTTAATCGAGTGTATAAGCATTTATCTTTATTGAAATAAAGGTCATCAATATCGTTGCACCATGTGACGAATTTATTGAGATATTTTTAAAAATCATGACAGCCCTGAATATTTTCTATTTTTTATTGATTTTTAGATCTTCGGTTAGCAATAGGAATTTGGAGAATTGAATGTTTTTTGTAATGTCGTTAATAAATATAATTTTTCCTGTAGAAGAAGCGCAGTAATGATCCAATGTCACTGCGTATTTTTTTTAAACAGTGCTTGGCAATTATGGGGAGATTTTAAGAAAAAAGGTGCCGTTCTTTTACAAGTCGCAGCTCTTACTTTACTCGTTCTGCTCTCTCATTTCCAACGGTACCAGCATGTCCTCTATCCAACATACTTGTATAATCAATATTCTAGTAGTTAAGTGGTTGGCGCGTTGGTATCCATGTTTGGGGTCCTGGGTTAATATGAACGAAACCACATGACAGATAACTAAAATATTATTTCCTTCTATTTTTTATGCCTTTGATTTCAGGAAAAAGTAACGTGTGAGCTTCGTACTCACACAAACCCTCACAGATTATGGCGGGTTTATGGGCTACTTGTACCGTTTTAAACATTTTGAGATCAACTGCTGTTTATGTGATGATGAAACTCCTCAAGTTGTGCCACACTTGTTGATGCATTGCCTCTTTTTTAGCGTCGAAAGACATAACCTGGAGGCGCGATGCAGAAGCGTTGGTGATGATCTAAAGCACATCCCTTCTGTCATAAGTCACAATTACTTATCACAAGAGGTAGTATCTTTCATGGTTAGTATGGTACAGGTAATAAGGACAATAAATGATAACAGGACACAAAATGTTGTGATCTCTTTAAGTGAAACGGGAGGCCTACTGAAGTCTATCAATGGCCGGCTTCTTGAATGTGTTTTTTGTGGCTTTCTCTTCACTAAGCAAATGCGGAGAAGTTCCTATAAAGGTCCACAGCCGAAATTCCCTCTCTTTCCTAACACTTCTAAGATGCAGATAGCCAGGAAACACAATCCACTTGTAACAACGTTGTACATTATAAGCAAGGTCAATAAATATTGTCATTGATACATGGAAAATGGAAATGAATCAAAATAAGTATGTCTTGGCTGTGTTTTTAGATTTTAAACGAGCATTGGAAACAATATATAGAATTCAATTTTTACAAAAAATAGAAACAATAGGACTTTCAAATGATGTGCGTAATTTATTTAAAGAATGTCTTCAAGGAAGAAAATAAGTTACTAAAATAGACAACGAAATATTGGAACCAATAGAAAATAATATTGGAGATCAGTTATAGGACCAATTTTGTTTATCATATATATAAACGACATAACCCAAATAATAAAACACTGCAAAGTGCAACTATTTACCGATGACACATTTATCTATATATCGGGTAAAGATTATGCAGAAACCATCAACAAATTAAATGACAACTTAAACAGCATATCAAAATGGCTTAAAGTTAACAAATTAAAACTGAACGTTGGAAAAACAAAATACATGAAAATAGGAAGAAAAAAACCAAGCATAATGATGACTGTATATAAAGATGGTGAAACTATTGAAATTGGATGAAATTAAGTATTTGGGTATAATATTAGACTCAAAATTCACTATGAAAGCTAACTATGAGCATGTTTTTAAAAAAATCTCTAAAAAATATTATTTCTCCGAAGATTGAGAAATAAATTAGATTCAAGTACTGCAGAACTCATATATAAAACTATAATCATTCCACATATAGATTACTGCTCAACAGTACCATTTTTAGCCAGTGACAGAAATTTAAATAAATTGGAAATACTTCAAAACAGAGCCATGAAATTAGTGCTCAAGAATAGTATGTATAATAAAATAGAAAAAATGCGAGAAGATCTTAATTGGATAACAATAAAAAAGAGACTGATAATATATAATATGCTTGTTTTTATATTTAAATTTTTGAACAATCAAATGCCCAAAGTCTTCATTAATGAGATAGTGCTAAATAAAAATTTCCGTAATTATATTACTAGAAATTAGGATAGGATAAGGCTGCTATTTAAAAAAAACAGAATTTTAAAATTGTATTATGTATAAAGGTTTGAAAATGTATGAAGAGATGCCTGAATGTATGGAGAATGAAAAAAGTTTGAATAATTTTAATTTATTTCAACAGAGAAAGAAAACATTTGTGAGAAGGGAATATGGAAGTCTAGGCATTTACAGGGCTTATGACCTGTCATTGGCTGGTTTAAGTGGCCACTTAACACACTGTGTAACATTCATCATTCTGCCCATGTTTGAACATCCACATTTCCTCGACTCTTCCATCTGTTGACTTTTGTGAAGTAAAAGAGCTGAAATCTTTATCACGTGGGTGAGATTCATCCCTTTTGGACCAAATCACCTTCTAGGCAACGCTTGAAAACAATTTTCTAATTTTTATACTTCTTTTTTTACCAGGTAGTTAATTCAACAATGTTTGAGTATGTCCAAAAGCTTTTGAACATACTCAAACATTGTTTAAGATTGAATTAATTATTAAAGAATTATTATGTGTACTGTAAAATGTAAAAAATATGTGTAAATATTAGTTTACATACTATGTATTGTAATATAAGCTAACTTAAGAAATAAATAAATACCAAAAAAAATCAAAATAATAATAATACTGCAACTCCCATTTTAAAAAAAAGTATTTGTTTCAAAGTTGGTGCTACTGGCGCCTGAAAGGGCCGATCACTTTACTTTCTCTAAGCAGATCATCGAGATATGCTGCATTTTTTTTTACGAATACACTGCCCTATACACCATCGTGTGCGGTAAAGACCGATGACTAGGTTAAAAAAAATATTTTTTAGAACACCCTAGTTGCGTGATCAGCCAAGTATTTCAGGACTCAGGACTAATCGGCAGTCCTTAATTCTAATACAGGACACTTTCAACTAATTGTATTAGGGAATCCCGTTTCCAAGGATCTATAAATACAAATTATGCAATAGAGTTTGTCTGTACCGGGTGGTTTCATTAAGTATTTATCATTTACTTCTCAACTTTAAGTATTATTTAAATATACCACCTGTGGATTTCGACACAATTTCATTATCCCTTTTTTATATCAGAATTTCGTTAGGTTGTGATTTTGATAGAAGAAAGGTTTTTAGTATCATATTTTTATTTATTTTTTTATTTTATTTATTACATTTTTTTCTTGGCATTTTAACAATAGGTATACATAAGTTACAAATACAAAAAAAAACTATTACATAAACACAAACTCTTTTTTTTTTAATGCTCTACATTTAAAAAAAGCTATTTAAATCTGCTTTTTTTATCCATAATTTCAACAAAAAATTATATCGAAACAAATTCAAATAATTAATCTCTATCATATTCATATTGTCCTTATAAAATGCAACGAACAGTTTTGGAACTTTTCAATCTTAGACTAGATCTATTAGAATTTTTAGGAAATAAATGTTGGTACATAAAATGTTGGGAATTGATTTCTCGTAGCTTCAAAATTTCAGCTTCCTGAAATAATTGGTTAGAGGAAAATGTTAAACTTTTATGAAGCGTAATAACTTTAATAATCAGTTTTGTACGGTTTCTATGGGCTTAATATGATATCATAGGCTCCTCCACATCCAATTATTCCATAAGACTGTCAAAATTATGACTAACCATTTTGCTAATGTCAAAAATCTATTTTGAGAAGTATTTTTACACTGCTATATTTCACAATCCCTCGACTGGCACCCGAAACGTAAGACTGATCATCTTGCCTTCGCGTAACCAGAAATCATATTTTTTTCGTAGATAAGGGAAAGTGGGGAATTCAGAGCCACGTATGGAAAATTGTCCATTGTCCATTGTCTATTGTCCATTGCCCAGGGTACGGCGAAGCATATAAACACAATCCATCAACTGAGTGTTGAATGAAACCTCTGATTGGTCAAAAAACTCTCATAGTAAACCTTGTTACGAACTACGTTTCTGAAGGCAGAATTTGTATGCACGCTCTAAAAACAAAATTTTCTCTGATGGATGGAAATGTCGACCCTAAATAGCGCCTACTAAGGACACTCAACAAAAACATCTCTGTTTTCATTGCAGTATCTCGGCTACGCCATAAATTTCCTTACTTTCACGCGGTCTCTTTTCGGTAGAAACGCGACAATCGCGTGAAAAGAGTCATAGATTGACCAATCAGAGATCGCATTCAAAACTCAATTGGTGGATTTTGCTTATATGCTACGGGGTAAAAAAAGCCATGGGTTGAGGTTATGAGAACAACATCTTAACAATAAGAGCCATCACAATAATATCGTTAACAAAAATAATAAAATATAGCGTCTTTTTAAATATGGTGCTATGGAGTAAATTAAGAATTTAAGGACATCAAATAATGAAATGATATTTAAAAATTATAGTTTCAAGTAAACTATGAAATATCACCAATATAATTTCGGATTAAATCATATCCTGGATACTGAGCATATGCCAGTGAGGAAGTTCAGTACAACGGGAAATTGGATATAAAAAATGTTTCCTTACGCGCGGTAAAAATTTAAGCATTTAATTGTACCGCGAAGTTTCTTGAAAATGTATGGAAAAATTAATAAAAATGAACTGAACAACTTTCAACAACGTCACTAGTTCTCTGAAATCAACCAATGATTGAGTGTCGTGATACATTTCCAACCCTCCAATCAGGACAACGATCGTAGAGAACTTGTGACGTCGCAAGCGGAATAATTTAAGCTTCCCAAAACTAAAAGAAAGAATAGCGCTGATAATATGTTACGTAAAATATTTTTTGTTTAAAATGGTGAGCTTAATTTTATAGTCTATTAACAAATAAAAAAAACAAACCTCTGAACTTTATCATTGCCACACCCCTTGCATCCTACAACAATCCGTTAATATTTTTGATTTACCACAAATAAAACATCCATTAGATTCATTTTCGACACTATGACTATTTTCTTCGTCGCAAATATTACGATCATCAATGGACATTCTGATTAGCAAGATTTGTTTGGTAAATATTTGGGATCATTTCTTTTCTTAACATTTCGTTCCTTCTCTACGTTAGATTTTTTTCTCATTCGATAGAACAACAAATTAAACATTTTTATTTTATAATCAGTGCGCGTTGGTGTCAGCTTCTAATAGCATGTATCCTATCAGCACGCTGATTTTACATTTTGGCTACTATGGTGATATCGGCCTCGTGGCCAGCGCGTTTACCGACCATGCAAGAGGTCTAGGGTTCGATTCCCGACTCTGTTTTCTTTAAATATTTAATCATTTCAAAGATGGTGAAACGAAATTTGTTAGATTATAGTGTTTTCTATGTTTACTTTTGTATAGGTAGGTACTATTGTGTACCATATTTATGGGTAAACTTATTTTTTAATTACCTTAATTGTTGTAATATACTTTTTTTTCGTTTTTTGTTATATTTTGAACCTCTTCAAGAAAAAATATAAAAAAATATTTTCTTCTAAAATTTAAATGCACACATTGTTTAGTTAATTTTTTTATATAAAAGTACCTATGTTCTTTATACGAAACTGCTATGTTTATGTAACATAATACTTTTCAATTTGATTTTTATGTTTTTCTCGTTGTATTTAAGGGTTGTATCTTTGTAATGTAAAAAGCACTGTGTGCCGTGTATATTAATAAATAAATTAAACGAATAAATTTTTATTCAAAAAGTTGTTTTAACACTAGAATATTTCATAGTCCCGGGAATGCCACCTGAAGCGTTAGACTGATCATCTTTGTAACAAAAAATATCATAATACGATTAGCGTTTAGGTGCAGAAAGGTAATGATGATGACTATGGTGAGTGGGACTTGAATGTTAGTGTAATTTATGTCCTGACGAAGAGACATATATAGGTACCTAAAAATATTTACCTACTTTAGTTTATAAAGCAGTCGAAAATAATAACTTTCTTCCTGAATACACAAGTTTTATGTACTCGGAGCAAATCTTTCTTCGTTCTTTTCCAAGTACAAAATTATTATATTTTGACAAGATGCATAATTAATTACATGCAAAACAACAGTAAATGATATTTCTGTCACGACGGTGGTGGGGGTCACCCCCCTCGCTGCCCGCTACCCCTAATCATACATTATATTCCTCTATCAGTGTCGGACATAAATCACCCCATTTATCGTATTAGAGGCAGCCAATGGGCGCTCTCGGGGCGTGTCCCCGCCGGGACCCGCCCTCGCCACGTGTCCTCCCCCACCGCCCCCGCCCACAACCCTCAACCGCAGTGGAAAGTTATTTCAAACGGAAGCAAGTGCGGGAAGTGGCAGTTTGATCAGATAATGATACCGATAATTGTGATGTTTTCAATTGTAACAGATAAAGTAATTAGGGGTGGAAAGTGCAATTAAAATAGACAGTTTTTCCGACTTGTTAGTAAACATTAACGATTTATGTTTATTGAATTTAAATTTATGGCAGTTATTTTTTTCAAATATCTGGCATATTTCATTTTTTTAGTCTATGACAACAATTGAAAACCACCGCAAACTTATCGTTAGTGCTTTCAAAATGTCTTTTTTCTGTTTATTTTTTTTTCGTTGCTGATTTCGACCTCAAGCCATGGAGCAGCTTTCAAATTTTGTCACAAAATCCTTCGAGTACAACAACAACAGAATTAAAGAAGACGACGGTTCTAGTCTAGACGGAGACCGGCCAGATGATATAGACATTACAGAAGTTGGATCACCGGGTCCTGAGAGTCCAGTTCCTTTGGTCAAAAGAAGTCGCCTGACATCCACCGCCGCTCCGGCAAAAAACTGGCTTTTGCCGGATAGTGAGCGCAGACCGAAAAGCCAAAACTTCCCTCCAGCGCGCATAGAACCTCGGAGATTCTTCAACGCCTTCATAACCTCGGGCATCAACCAAGACTTAGACATTCACGACGATGTGAGAAAGAGTAAAGAACTAGTTATCGGACATAGTGATAGTGATTTGGAATGTGGTGTGATTAACTATAGTAAAGACCGACCCTCGGCAGACACGGAAGACTCTTGTTCTGATGATGAGAACAAGAATATCAATGTGGAAGATGATGAGGAGTGGTCCGGTAGTGTTGGGAAGGAGAGTGTGGACAGGAGAGATGAACCAGCTGGAGAACAGGAACCTCAGACTGATAGAGATGTGGATATTAAATTAGGTACTAATTTTCTTCTTTTTTTTTTAAATTTTAGAATAACCTCCAGGGGGCATTTACAAGAATAATACAGGTAAGTACAAACAAAGTAAAAAATTAAAAAAATAACAACAATACGATTTTTTAAGACATGTAGAAACCAAAAAAGCAAGTTAAACTTTGCGTAATAAAAAAAGAGAAAAATATAGACTTAATGTAACATTAAGTTAGGTATAAAAATACTTATTAAAAAAAAAACACTAGGTAATAAACTAAATAAGAAAAATGTTAGAATTAAAAATCAAATAGTAAATTTAAAAAAATAAATGCAAAAAATGGTATTTATTTATTTTGTTCATTAACGCCCAAAAGGCATTTACAAAAAGTAATAATGAAATACATGCTAACATACTAAATAAAAACATAGAATATACGGAAAAAAATTGTGAAATTAGTTAAAAAGAATATGATAAAAAGTTTTACAAAGTAAAAAAAAAAAACAATAATAACAAAGGTATGCAAGAAAAAGCAGTTAGCATATAAACAAAAAATGCAAAGATATAAGCTTATGAAATAAATTCTGTAAAGCAAACAATAAATAAAGTGTTACGGTAAGCAAGAAAGACATTTTTAAGTTAAATTAATAAACAAACAAGCATACATTATCACGAAAAAATAAGAAATAAAAATATGTATCTATGAAATGCGTATTTGCCAATACTACAATGCAATTTGATATAATAGTAAAAAATAAAAAAACAGGTATAAGGTAATAAAAATAAACAAGTAAGTATTTTTTTAAAATTTATGGAATTGAATTGTCAATAATAGTTTGACGAGCAGCTACAAATAAACTTGATATTGTGGACTTATAAGATGGTAAAGAATTGGACAGAATGTCTGCAGCCGTTCCATAAGTGTTACCTAACCTATGCAGTCTCGGTATCAATGAATTGTTTTGTTGGTTGGAAGAAGTACTGGAGCAATGAAACAATAAAGTATTCCTAGTGTTGACAGCAGGTACTCTAAAATTAATCAATTCAAGTATTTTTGGTGCGTCAAAAAGAGAGTTTACAATTTTATACAGTACAATGAGATCATTAATAGTTCTTCTTTCAGAAAGTGTTGTTAGGTTAAGCAGTGTTAATATAAATAGTCATAATTCACATTTTGTATTGGAATGTTTAGTTTGTAGTTTATATATCGTAGAAATTTATGTTGAATGTTTTCTATATAATAAACATGAACATTATAGCAGGGTGACCATATTGATGAATTAAAATCTAAATTACTTCTTACAAGAGAACAGTATAATATTTTCAATGATCGGATGGACTTGAAATTTTTTGTATTTCTCAAAATAAAGCCCAACATTTTTAATGCCTTGCTTGAAATTTCATTGACATGATATACAAAAGACAATTTTTAATAAACAAATTAATAATATAAATTAAAATACAGTAAGTGTATGAGATAAATATATATATATATATATGGTATACAAATTACAAATATAAAAAAAAATATATTTTAAAAAGCGTATAAAATAAAAATAAAACACATCATAATACAACAAGAACAATTCATTAACAAATAACGAATATTAGAGGAGAGCAAAAACAATAATAAAAACATCGTTTGTGGGACTCTGGGTTTATGTATTTTATTAAATAGGTTTGTTATAAATATATTTACAAACAATCACATAAAAGAACAAACAAAAACGTCTACTTTATATATTTTTGAAGCTTCTTTTTTGAACAAAAACGCGCACGTAGAAGAATAATCGCATTTTGACTGTTTTTTAAGCCAGCTGTTTATACGACAGGAGCCACATTTTGTTCGTTTTGAGCACAGATATGGTGTAATATCAATTCAGTGGTTTAGAGTGTTCTATTTTGTAAAAAAAATGACATTTAATGACGTGAAAAGTCGTCGTCAGATAAGAATGCCTACGCTCACATAGTGACCGCAATGTAAAAGATGTATTAGCGTAGGAATTTTTATCTGGTGAAGACCATACCTTAATTTACTACAACAACAAAAGATATTTTTCACTTTAAGCTACTGTAAATTTGATTATAAGTGTCTTTTATACGTGTGTTTTTTTTAAATTTATTTTTTAATAAGCACGGCAAAGTGCCTTTTATAAAAAAAAAACAATATTACATATTCAATACTTTTTTTGAGTTATGTAAATCAGCACATTATTATATTATACAGAGATAAGATTTTTTTTAAATTACAACAATAATCCAATCTAATGTTATCAAATTTATGTTAAAATTAATATAGCGGACATGTGGGCTATTGTGATACAAGTAAATCCAAAAAAAAAATATTAAAAAATACAGTTTTTGCTTTCATTCGTGTTTCTAATATGGTCACAAGGATGAATGACAGTATCCGACAAAGGCTCTCCGTATAGTTTTCCAAACTCACAGTGAACGTAGTGAATTTTAATTCAATTTAAATCGCGAAATACGACAAATAAAAAAAAAGTTTTTTTATGTAGGTGCATGTGAAACCGATTGGAAGACCCACGGTCTTCAAAACGATTTCAGGTATATGGAGGAAGTACTTTTACTGATATAGGTAGGTTTATGAATAAAAAATAGGTAAGCGAAATTTAAACTAAAATATTACAATAGAGTTGGAGAATATTTTAGAGAAGACAATGTGGAAATATAGGAATTTTTAGGGGTTATAAACTGTCATTAGCTAGTTAAAGTGACAGTTATAAATACATTACATGTAGCATTCACAATTCTGTTATATTTAAACATCCGTATTTCTTCAATTTTTCCATCTATTGATTTTTGGTACTTTTTTACATTTGTTTTTCCAACCAAATTTCAGCCACCTTGCCTCATGAAAAACCTTCCAGATATTAAAAAATGCTTCAGAAATAAAAAATTACGAATTAAATTCATTGAAAAGACATGAATGATTAATGATATCTACGTAAAGCCCCCAAAACACAAAAATCTGATTTTTCTCTATGAACTTTCAAATTGCGATTTCTCACAATGATGTGTTTTGGGTTATTGTTTTTGTATTGAACGGCGAAGATATACCTATTTCCAATAGCATGTTTTAGCTGTTAAGAGAATTATTAAGAACATAATGCAATAATAAAGTATTTTAGGTAACTGATTATAATAATTCAAAATCGTATTTAAAAAAAATATATGTTACAAATAGTAATGGGGTGCCCAACTGATATAATTGAACAAGCTATTCGTTGTTGTAGTCAATCAACAAATTATTTTTTGCGCTCACTTAGGTAATAATTAGTTGGGAAATAATTTTATTCAAAGATTAATTTGCTACTGAGTAATTTTAAACACTGAACACGTGCAGGTAAATTGCGGATCGCCCCCGTGGAATAACAATGGCACAACTCAATAGTCGTTTTTACAGGAAAGCAGTCACACACATGCCTGCGCTTTTAATAGGTAAACTGACATTCATTCCCAAAAAAACAAAGGCTCAACTTTAAGTTCACTCACTAATTATTATTATTTTTCAGAATTAACAATGGCATAATGATCATGGTGCTACTTTAAGGTATTTCTTGAATTTGAATTTAAAAAACTATATTGCACAATGGCATTAACAATTTCAAAGCCACGTGAATATTTCAAAGAATCCACCAGTGCCCATTGTGTGGCTTAAAATATATGCAAACAGACATATATTTTTTTATAAAAAATTAATATTTGCGTTCTTGTTATTAAAAAAAACATTTAAATTTTAGGACCATTTTCCACGAGTTGTAAATAACTCACTCTAAAAAAATAAATATCTAGTTTGGGTTGAGTGGGGTTCGAATCTCAGACCTCTGATCCGCAAGTTCGCAACTTTAGGCACGAGACCATTACTCGATTCAAATATCATTATTAACCCGATAAATATTATATTCAGGAACATATCTACATACTTACCTGAAAAACGACAATGTTGGACTTGTGCCACTGTTATCACTATCACGGTGCATCGTTACCAACCCTACCGACTTTCGTGAGCAATTCACCGATCTACCGAATTCTATCTCATCTTCTACCGATTTTTAAAATATTTACTTATAGTATAAAATGCAACATAGAAATGGTTTTGTCTATGACACAATAGCAGTTACACCGTCCACCCCCCTCCCAATCGCGGACAACAAATTCAACCGATTTATTTTTCTAAATCTACCGATTTTTGTTTGATGGAGGTTAGCGACGCTGCTCAGGGGTGGCTTTCCAAACGCCCTCGCGGCCGTATTATCTCGTGTATTTACATGCAAAATATACAAGAAAAACTGTTTTCTCGTGCTGCGAGAGCAATTCAGAATAGCATCCCAGGGCCCCGATAACAATGGAAAGTTAACAGAGTTATCTTCGACTGTCTATAAAGAAAAATCGATATTTGTGTACGAAAATGAGTATATTTGCATGAACAGTTAAACTATCTTCACCAGTAACCTATATTTGAACATGTTTGAAAGAAAAAAATGTATGGATATTCTGCTTTTCATACAGAAAACTTAATTTTACTTTTTAGATAAAATTGAACATAAATGTTAACTTGCCATTGTAATTGGGGCTCAGGTGCGATATAATAATATATGTTGTGCTGAAATGTTATACCGATTGCTTGCACTTAGGCGCTTTTGGTATTGAAAATATTGCAATGAAAACTTAATAATTACATATTTAATTTTTATATTTTCGTTATACATTTTCAAGTGTCATTTGTCACAACATTAATTTTATTAATACACGTAATAATGTTGAACTTCTCACGGGGTACGGGTGTGCTTTATTACTTATTTTATACCACTGTGTACGATAGATGCACAAATATCGAGATCCGTACATTATGTGAGACTAAGAAAAGCATCGTCAACAAAATCTAAAAGTTTTAGCCATGTAGAGCGAATGGACAGCGAAAGAACGGCTAAAAAGATTTACGTTGCGAATGTTAATGGATCCAGAAATAGAGGAAGACCGCGAAAGACCGTCATGCTTTGGACCGGAAACACGAAAAATTCAAGAAATGTCACTTTGTAGATCCTCCATATTCCTTTTTGCAAAAAGTTTTCACCAACCGACTCAGTCTTTAACAAAGCACTCCATAAAAAATAATATTTCATTAAATAATACAGATTCACCAGGGTGATGTGACAGAATATTTAATGAAAAATTCCCAATGGTATATTGCAAAGTTTACTACAAGATATGTACATATAAAATATACAGATTTATACAATATATGAAACGATAAGTTTTTATTTAGTGACTAGAAAACTACAAAGCTTCCTAACTTGGTGAATATAATAAAATACAGTTTTCGTAGAATCTCAATCAACTTCTCGAGGAGGTCCATTGTGAAATTCCATCCCAATGTTCATCTTCTTTATTGAGTAAAATGTTCTCTAAAAGTTTTTTTCTAAGTGGGTAGTTCTGACTTCCAGTTAGGTACTTTGAGTTTTGTATTTTAATAAAAAATACCTGGATAACCACCAGTATGATACAAATATTTAGTGGATTCTTTATCCGAAAGCTAAATATTACATCTTACTTGGAAGATGTAACTGGAAAATATATTCTAACATATAATTAGAAGCACAAACATGGCATTTCGATTTGGGTAAAGATTAAGGGAGCCCTGCATCAAAATGACATAATATTAGTTGCTTGTTCAATTCTACATTCGTCAAGTTAAATATGGGGTTTTGACTTATGATTTTGGCTCCAATCCCCCGGGTTTATGGTGGCATGAAACGGACATGCTTTCGCTAGAACGACATTTTCGACAAGAGCCGTGTTCAAGTAGCGAACTGTTTTACTGACTGTAACGCGGGTTGCCACTCTATTAAATAAATTATTAGAAAATTTTTTGGTCACGGTACCTACTTAGTGGGTAACATGACAAGACACGGCATGACCAAATCCAACAAACACTCAAAGATGGACATGGTTGTAATAATTGGCGCGCGTACATGAGAATATGTATGAATGTAGAAGAACCGAGATATGTTTGCAAAGACAGAGTGATATGTCGTTCTATCTTTTCTGCCTACCCTTACGGGGAAACTACCTATCGGGCGTGATGGTTTGTTCATTTGTTTGTTTGTTTGTTTGTTTAATTAGCAATGATGACAACCAACTGGACATACACATGCATATATAGCACACAGGGTATATAATATTGCTAGACCCGTCACCCTTTACGCTTGATCATAATATGCGACGTGGAATAAACAATAATTTAATAAAAGAAGAATATGAAGAAAAATAAACTTTTTTTAAATTAATAAAAGAAAAGAAAATCCTCATTAAAAAGAAATTTTAAGTTATGAAAATTGAAAAATAGTCATAAAACTAATAAAAAGGGCAATGAAAAGCGTTGGGAAAATTGGCTTGACCAGTTTTCCCTTTTTTTATATTTGTATTAAGGAATATGTATTTTTATTTTATAGCCTGTTGAGGACATTTAAAATAAACTATGTAAATAAATTATGAAAACCAACTAAATACAAGAATGGTTGAAAATTGACAGTTAAATTAGAATGTATTTTGAGGTTTTAGTTCAAATTGGTAAAACAAGTTTGTTTATCTAAATTTTGTTGTAGTCTATTTTTGTGTAAATAAAAAATGTGTTATCAAAATTCTTAAAAAATATGCTTTCTACAGATTTCAATTTATAATCTTTAGATTCATTTTAAGATCAGAAACAGGCTATGAGATGCAAATAGGAAGTTTAGTGGTTTTAATTTATTATTTTTTAATAGATTATCAAAATAAGCCAAATGGTTTTAAAAATGTTTTTATGCATCGTATTATCAAGGCTATGATTTAAAAAAAAAAAAATTTTTTAAACTACTACGCGTGAAATATCTCAAGTTGTCTTAGGTGAGTTTTTTGTTTATTTTTATTTTATTTTATTCAGAAAACATACAGTCATACATGAGAAGTATTAAAAACAACAATTTTTTAACACAAAAAGACCAATTAAGTTTCCACAAACTATGCAAAAGATATAAACATTAAATGTGACAAAAAAAACTAAATAAGAATTTCAAGTGAGAAAAGAATAATTGTTAACATTTGCGTTTTCCATGGAAGTAATAAATATAAATAAATAAAAATACCGAATGCATACTCCGAGCCATCCACGCACATACACATGAACGCACGTATAAAACATACACAAACATATACATTACATGCGGCACATATATATAGCATAAACCACTCAAGACGCACATTCAGCAACTATCCCAAATAATCGACTCCATGAAGAAATTTTCTGTATAAATGCAACGTGCCGTTAAAAATGTCTACATCAATATAGAGTCCATTATAATTTCAACAGGTACGTCTAGTGAATGAATTTCTGAAAGTTCTGCTGATTGGTGAATTAGCTCACATAAACCGGAAATTTATCACAGCAGTCCATCATTGGTTGATTTGGAAGAACTAGTGACGTTGTTCAAAGTAGTTCGTCTTTATTAAAATCATTTTTACTATTTTTTCAAATATTTTCAAGAATCTTCTCCGTACAAATAATTGCTCTTATTTTTAAATTTTCTGTAGCTCTGAACTTTCTCACTGTATGAAACTTTAAGATTTACGTTCTATGACTGTAATACTTCAGTTCACAAAAAAGCCTTATCTTCGGTGGACCATTAGTTTAACCTGAGGATATGAGAGTACCCACCTCTTACATCGTAGCCCGATACTTTAAGGACTTGCGCTTGGTGGACGAGATTTAGAAATATATAATACGAAAGCACTAGCCCTGCATTCAGTAGCCCGGCTATTCAAAGACCTCAATTTGGAGAGCGAGAATAATTTACGGGGACTCGTCACGATTAGGGTTACATATGACAGGCGTTTGCCACATTTGACTGGCATTTTAAGGCTTCCGAGTATGTAGGTAGGCGTGTGGCCGGCATTGCTCTGAAGAGGGATTTTTAAATTTTGTGGAAGTACTGTGGTTTTTATAAAAGTGATAACAAATGGATAATAATTATTTTTATTATTATATATTTGTATTGTAACGTTCCTTTGTGAGAAGTGTGAAAAATGTTTAATGTTGATATAATATAAGAATGTCAACACTCAATGTATTAAAAGATTTCAAAGATTTCCAAAAAAAATTGAACCTCAATTATATAGACAAATTAAATGGTGCCTTCATTGGTTTGCAGCTTCGCTCTGCCCATTGTGGTGAGACAATGCAAAAAGTGAGCCGAAAAAATAAATGCAGATCAAATCCATCACAAAATATACGCTATTCACCGGTGTCGCTCAACCAGTAAAGATGAGAATCTCTCCAAAATGTGGACAATAATTATGTCCGACCTTTACACAAGATGTGTGAAGAATCAAGATAAAAAATAGGATTCAAAATTTAAATAATCTCGGAGCCTCAATAATCACTGTGTATTGCTAATTAAAATATGTAGACCAGGTAATTGCAAAATAACAAAGGCATTTTCTCTAAATTACAATTTTATTTCTACAAGCAAAAATTATACAGTTTTGTGCGTTTACCTAGCGAAATATAAAATCTAAAAGACGAAATTGCAAATGATTTGAATGAACCATCAGTTGAATGAACCATGACCCATCAGTTAATTGAACCAATGAACCATCAGATTTTCTGATAAATATGTTGCAATTTCTAACCCATAACTATAGTTAGAGTATTGACAAAAGGTTTTACAATCTTTCAAGAGAGAGAGAGATAAGCACATTATTAAAATTGTGATTTTCATGTTCGTGACAAACATCATTAAACATTGTTCACAATAAAAAAATAATAATCTGGGTAAAACCGAGAAGCCTTCCTAATTTTTGAAGTAGGTATCTAAATAAAATTAAACCTTGCACAAAATGTAAACAAGTGTCGGTAAATTGGAGAATTAGTTATGGCAGTTCGCGTAAACTGTATTGCTTATTCAAGAAATGCAAACTGCCTCCTCGCTGTTCGCCGCCGACGTCTCAATAAAAAAATTGGGGTGTATTAAATTGTCGAAATGGAGCACAAATAAACTCCGCGAAGTAAAAAAGGCATGTTGCGGGGCGGAAATGCGGAGAAAGAGGGTGAAAAGGGGATGAAGGGGGGTCGAAGGTGATAAAAGTAACCCCGAGGCGCTCACAGGGTTAATCCCTCAATTTGCATAATTGCGAAATAAAACAGTAAGCCTTTTCAATTTCGCAAATTGTTTTAAGTGAGAACAAAGAGTTTGTAAAGTACTAGTAAAGGAAAGGTTTACTAAAACACCTTCAGGGCGATCAGCGAGTACGCTTTTAGTAAGGAAATTCCTTTCATAAGTAACATTGCGTTTTGCGTACAAACATTTTGTTTTATTATTATTTCCAACTCTTTGGTATAGATTTAACACTTTGTTTTTTTTTACTTTTTCTTAGTCTCGTGAATGACAGTACAAAGAAAGTACTGACAAGGTTTTTAAGAAAGAGTATCAAAAATATATTTTTTGAAACAGATACCAAATTTAAATCAATTTAAATTTGACGCACTTTAATGCATTATCAGGTGTGTAAAGATCATATAATTGGTCAAATTATTTTTTTTTATTTTATTAACGTTTACGGCAAAAATCTTTTTTACAAAAATTATAATATTAACATATTTGGTTTAATCAACGCAAACAATACGTTTTACCCAAGACTAGTAATTTGGTTTAGTGGGTTTTATTATTTTTCATTTTATATTTTATGTTCATTTTAAATAAAAATACATAAAAAAATAAAATAATTTAGAAACAAAAATTAAACCTAAAAAATATTTCACACATTCAATAGAAATTTAAAACGATTAAAATATAAATTTACAAATCAAATTAGATGGTAAAATATTTTAAAGCATTAATATAACAAGAAAGTCATAAAGCACTGTTTCATAAAAAATGCATACAATATTTTGTACCCAGGATTTAGAAACAAAAATTAAACCTTAAAATTATATTATTACACATTCAGTAGAAGTTTAAAATAGTTTTTTTAATGTGAGAATAAAATTAAATATTATAATGCTGATACGTATATCCTTAACGATAAATTAAAAAATTATAGAAGAACTGTAACGCAATTTCTAAAATCAAATAGTCCCCGTGTTAGATAAAATAATTTGCAATAGCCTGTAAGTATAATTTATTGAAATAGCTGTCATAATATTAATAGAACTTGAGTAAGTTTTTTTTTACATATTAATGAACTTTTTATTACTTATTTGTGTACGTTGTGTTCATATATAATTGATGGACAATATCTAAAATCTGAACATAAAAAAAATGTGATTATTGTACCAATGTCGTGTGTCTTGTTTATTGATTGTGCACCATAAAAAAATAATTTTAAAAAAAGAATCGCGCGAATGGCGAATTTTCACAGACTCACGGATCAGGGGTCCAAGGTTTGGACCCTGTTCTACCACAACCTGATTCCCGCTTTCTAATAGTGAGTTAACAACTTGACGAAGTTTATATAAAATACGCATAAATAAGTACACATATTTAATACAGGGAATCGGTGTAAAACTAGTAAATTATAACATTAATTTGTAGCGTCCTCTTGATATGATAGTATAGTAGATTGTTTGCCTTACATAATTGCAAAAGTTAGGCAAATCATAAGAATGCAAATACTTTTCTAAAAAAAATACTTTTTATTGAAAGTCCGTTGATTCTTATATTTATATTTTCTAACATAGGTGCGAAAAATATATAATAAAATATATAAATAAAAAAAATATATATATATAATAGAAAGGCAATGAAAAAAGAACCCGCAAGAATTTGCTTCAATAAAATAAATAAAATCAACTTTATTTTTAACCACATATTTTTTATTTTTTCTACTGACCGGTTTTAAAGCTACTAAGCTTGTTGACCAAGGTATACTAAACTAATGAATTCTATCCTATTTTATTTTATCCATGTTTACTAAATGCTACATGTGGAGCAAATAAATAAAGTATTTTTGTCTCGCAAGGATGGAAAGCTTAATGTGAGATGGACACGATCTATAAAACTAGACGGGAGTGGGTTTTGGTCCGTTCCTCGTCTGGACGACTGATCTCGTAGAGGGTTTTTCACTATATCTGTCAAATTTATGTTCGTTTTTGCATATTCATTTAATGAAGTAACACCATGTAGAAACGAAAGGGTTAACAGTGGCAATTAGCTCCGGGCACTTAGAACTTAGAACTTGACACCTTGTGAGCCATTCCGCGCTACATTATACTCTCCCCGGTATAGCTAAACAACCCCTATTCGCGGGGTAGCAAAATCTATTCCCGTAATTGAATGAAACGAATAAATAAATATGAACCTCCCCCCACGCTACTAGAATGTTCAAACATCGATTGAGAGGATATTTATTTTTATTTGCATCCGCCTCTGTGGATTCGTTTTTTGATCCTGAATCTTTTCGAAATCTTACATTTTTTACTACCTACCGAAGGGAAGTAGTTGTTGAGGGTGGCAGATTTGTTTTTTTACAGATTTAAAATTTTTCTGAGTAATGTTTTTTTAAAGAAGATTTAAAATATTTGGGATGATTTCTCTGAAACTACAACCAATAACGTAAAATAAATAATCAAATTATAGTAAAACAATCATATTTACAATTATCTGATATTTAGGACAAGATTCCGTAATACTGAACATTAAAAAAATAATGAGAAATAAACGCCCGAAGGAAATGACAAGAAAAATCCAAACTAAATATTTAAATAACCATTGACGTATTAATAAATAGACGCGTTCTTTGGAGTAATTTTTGTTTTTTTAATAGTCAGTCGAAAACGTACCCATGGTTACTGAGTTTGTTTACCGAGACTGCATTCGACAATCATGCATACGCTACCAAAAATTTGAGGATACTCAGTTTCGGTTTTAATTTTGTTTTTGTTTTTAACGTTAACAAACAACAATTGTTTTTGGCAGATCCTAATCAGATTCCTTCCTTAAATTCTCTATCATTTCGAGCCATTTGTTCTTTGCATTAGATTTTGGCGAATGCTAAAATTATATTAACTGACGCTTATTATACTATTTTTAAAATGTATTCCTATCAGTGCAACCCTGTAACTAAGAAGAGCTTCGCAATTGCGCGGATAGGTGTAGTTGACATTTACAAAAAATAGTATTTAAATTTTAATATTAATTGTTTTATGCTTCACTCATGGACAAATATTTACCATGAGTGAAGTATAATATATTTAGCTATATTTAAATTCATTTCAACAGAGAGGGAAAAATTTTTGAGAAGGGAATATGGAAGTCTAGGCATTTACAGGGCTTATGACCTGTCATTGGCTGGTTTAAGTGGCCACTTTACACACTGTGTAACATTCACCATTCTGAATGGTGAATGAATATTTAGCTATACATCACCGGGAAGGGAGAGTCAATATCGACCCCGATAACTCTCCTTTACCATTTTACAACAAATTAGTTAATAATGTATTTTCCTAAACAGAAAGAGGTGTCGAAAATGCTCACTTTTCGCCTTGAAATCGAATAAAATAATACATGTAACATAAAAGCAAATACAACATATTGTAGAACAGAATTTTTTCTTGCGTTTTGTTTGACTTTAGGTGCTCAATTTTAAGTTTGAAAAAATGACACAACCTTTGTTAACACAACCCTAACCTCCATTTATTAGTTTTATTTTTAATGTACTTATTTTTTTATTCCTACTCTTTTTAATATTCTCTTCCTATCTTATTCTTAACTCATTGCCTTATCCTACATTCCTCATCATATTATGTCGATAAAATACGAGTATGTTTTTTTATTATCTTAGTTTACATGCCCAAGTTTTATCTGCCCACTAAATAACAACAGTAATAGATAAATAACACGTACTACGAATACCGATAAAAATATATAAAATGGATTTCATCATCATCATCATTCCCTTTCCGCACCTAATGGTACATAGGGCACTGGATCGGTACACCAATCCCAGCATATATTTTTGTTTTTGTTGCATGAAGGTAAGATGATCAGTCTTACGCTTCAGGTACCAGTCCAGGGACTATGAAATAGTTTAGTGTGAAAACACCCTTTCAAATAAATATTTCATATCAACCATTGGGAATTGAACCTGAGATCTCATGCATGGTAGCCAAACCCACGAGGCCGACAAAAAACGTAAGTTGACGTCATACACTCAGATAATTCTAAAGCGTTTGATAAGGTGGATCACCGAATGCTTACGCGTAAATTAGAATATCTGGGAATACACGGTGACTTATACAGATGGTTCATCTCTATCTTAGATAATAGACCTTAGTCAATTATGGTTGAAGGATATAAATCTGATTTCATCTCCATTCCGTCTGGTGTACCACAAGGATCACACCTTGGGCCACTTTTATTTAATGCATATATTTATATTTATGATTTTCAATTATGTTTCAAAAATTCCCATTACCTTTGTTATGTTGACGTTAATTTTTTTTACCTAAAAGCTCGGTGTAGAAATGATTGTGAAAAATTACAACAACACTTATATGCATTATCAAATTACTCTAATGAAAACAAACTTCATATCAATGCTTCAAAGTATTACAAAATATATTTCACTGGAAATAAAAATTAAACTAGATACGACTATATGATTCATAGATAGAGAACCAAACTAAATACGTGACTTAGGAATTCTTTCGGACTCAAAATTAAATTACAATAGTCACATAGAAACAATAATTGAGGTGATTTTCACAAAAATGGCGCTACATAAATTATCCATACATTAATAATTAACAAGGTATACAAAATGACTGAATTTATCATGCGGCTACACCAACCCAGTACCTTATGCATCATAAAGTGCAGAAAAAGAATGATGATTTTTTTTTTCTATGTACATACTTTGACCAGACTGTTCTTTAGCTGGTAAGAAAATATTTACTTCAGCAATAAGTTCGTGAAAGTTAAAATATATTTATACTTGAATATTTAATTTAATAAATAAACGTCTTTCAGTATTTTCTTCTTGATGCAATGGATTATCAGCGCTACGTTTCCGTTGTCTTCAATGTGCTGTCTCAAGTGACGTATGGAGCGGTGTTTAATTTGTAAATTGTCGAGTAAGTGATTCGAGGTGTGAAGGGTCCGTGACCCTGTCCCATGGGCCCCATTTCACCCCCTGCTCGTAGTGGGGCCCCTGGGCCCCTGGCCTCCCGACCCCGACCCGGAGTACGCCACGGACCATCGCTTGTCTTTATCAGACTATGGATAGAGAAACACCAATCTTACTTAAAAATAATGCGGAAAAAGGAAAAAAAATTCAAAGCGAGTTAAAACCATTTTTTTAAAACCCTACAATGCCTAATGTAGACAATCTGCTACATACCGATTAGCGGTGTATAAAAGTGATTTTAAACATGTTTATCACGCGGCGACTAGTTTATTATATTGTATACATACTGGCCATTATAATTTATTTTAAAAAGTCGCCACCAGAGTAAAAATTTTCGATTAAATTTGAAACAAAAAGTCAGTTGCACGTATTCTGTCACAAGTGTAATAAATTTAGCTGATATTCAAAGGAGATTTGAAGTTATAATTGTTTCCACAACATGCATTATTATATAAAAAGATGTTCATTAGAATCGTTATTTCTTGTTTTCCATACATTCTTGTATATTTTAACCTTTAAAATGCTCGATGTAGCATATTGTCCACATAAACTAAGATATGAAATTAGTAATGAGAAAATGTTTAAAAAGGCTATAAAAAATGGATAGTGGAGCTAGGTAGAAGTAAAATGGATTGTCTCATTCGCCCATACCAATACTGAATCAACTGCTCCACAACTGTATAGCTTATGTTAGGTTTTTGTTATTTTCATTGTGCGTTTTGTAATATAAATAATATAGATGTACATAAATACCTTGTTTTAAAAACTGTCTGAAAATTTGTTAATTATGTTTGTTTTTTAAGTTAGTCTTCTTTGTTTATTCTCAAATGTAATTTCATAAAACTAAATTGTTAAGTGTCCTCGGCACGGGAAACCCCAGTAAGGTCACATTATTTTTATTATTAATTATAGTTTGTAAGCGAAAAATATGAATAAATAAATAAATAAAACTGAAAAATTGTTAATTTTTTTCATTATTTGTTCCAGTATTTGCATAAAAAACATGCATAAAATATGTTTTAGTTAGAATTAGAAAAATTGGGCATTAAAGCGTTGATATTTATTTATTAAAAAATAGTAATTCCTAACTAATTTACTAAGTTTCATTTTACATATATTCATGAACTCGCTATGGCTTTTTAGGCTGTGCCTGCTGTAGGCAGACGTTATTTTATATTAAATAATGAGATCAGATTTAGTGACGTGTGACAAAAACGGACCGATCCAACTAATTAAACTACCTCAGTATAAAAAGGGGAACCTTGCTCAAAATCATCTACATGACAGATTGATGTCCGACTTTGATATTACACTACTCACTTTACATAATATTTTAACTTATACGCCTCATATATATTTTACACATAAACATAATAATTTAAAGAGCTTTTGTGAGTAGCCATGAAACAGGGGCGGATCTTCTATATAAGCGATTATACGCAGCCAACCATTATATTTGACTTCCATAATAATGTTTGACAGTAACTTTATTTACAGAAAAAAAAACAAATAATTATTATTTCTTATAAATCATTGCCACCATTTGTATTTTTCTCCAAATACTCCTATATCTAAAAAATATGAATAAAACGCGCCCAGCGTCAGCAGTGAGCCAAGAAACTAACCGATTATTCCAACTTATGTCTTTATCCAAATAAGTGTGCATGTACCATATTTTGAACGTCTTTAACCCAGTCGTGGTGTTTTTCTCCCAGTGTAAGCTTGCAGATTAAACAAATTATTTTAAGATTCTCGATTTGGAAAGCAGTATTTCGAACATTATTTTTTTAAGGGCTATTTTTCATTGAGATGATGCTTTTGACATTATAACTACCGTTACTTTCATGCAGTCATATCGCGGGACATGTGGCGTTTGACGCGGCTGTTTTTGGCAGTATTCATTTCTAAAAAAAATCGGCCAGCTAACATTTCAGTCGTAATGGGAATATCTGATACCTACTGAATTCATTGTGCTATTTTTAATACTCTTTTATATAAGTTATGTGTTAAAGTAATGAAATATATATTTACATAATATAATGCATCACGAAACTAATAATATTCGTCATTTGAGTTTATTTCATAGGTGAGAGATTTTGTTGTATCACACAGAACCACATAAAAAATAGCCATTTATGGCAAATATTACCTCTTTTACACTATGTACTATGTATTAAAAAATTTATGATATTTTATATGGCTTACTTGTAAATTAAATCACCATTTGCCACTACTTTGCAACCTCATTCAGTTCATTGTAATTATATTCCCCGAGTTTTAATAAAACATTTAAAGAATAATCCGAAATTACATGATATTCCTTCTTTATTGCAAACCTGGATCCATTAACTTAACTGTGTCTAACTTGCTGAAATAGGCTATGAAATCTTAAAAGGGTTAATTTAATTTGGTGAAACCAGTTTGTAAATTAAGTTGCCGTTAAATCAGCGGAACGATCTAAAGACGGGGGGGGGCGACGTCGGAGGAGGGGGATTACTCCGGGAGGGGGTATTTCCGGATTAATTTTATTCCATTACTCTAATGAAGATACAAATACCTTCGGTAGAAGTCGGTCGAGAGGTAGAGGGTTAAAGTTATATAAAGACAACCTGTTTGTAAATGAAGACGCGGATTAAACCAGATTCTGAATTTAATCTTTGTTAAAACTGATTCTGCTGAAACACTTACTTCTAATTTGTAAGATTTATTTAACTTGCATTTGTATTTGTGACATACAAATGTTTTTATTTTGTTTTTTTTATTTATTTTTTTATTTGTAATGTATTTACTATCCATCCAACCATACTAATATTATAAATGCTTCTCTGTTTGTTTGTGCTTCCTTCACGTCGCAACGGTGTGATTGACGGACTTGATGTTTTGCATACGGATAGTTAGAAAGTTGTGAAATAAAATAAGCTACTTTGCTACCCTTACTGCCTATCCTGGGCCTCGATTATGATGGGAAGATAAAACTTATCTTTAATTTTATCTACAAAGTAAAATTAAGTTTTCTATATGACAAATACAATATCTTTACAGTTTTTTTTTCGAAACATGTTCAATTACCGGTTACCGGCGAATATATTTTGAATTTCTTTGCAAATATGCACACTTTTGTACATAAATATAAATATAATTTAATACCGTCTCAGTATATACCAATGAAGAGAGTCGTTCATAATCGCAACCCTGGTTAAAAATTATGTGCCCACGACTTCTCACATACGTGATATTTCAAGAACAACAAAAAAAAATACAAAAAGTTGAGTGATAGGAAAAAATTGTTCCGTTGCAAAAAAATATTCTTATGTCTCTTTACTCCAAATTACTCCAAATAAATTTACTGTATTTTACAGACCATAAGACGCATAGGACCATAAGACAGGGATACTATAAGATAGGGATATTATCCATGGCTTTATCCCACTGAGTTCCTCCAGGGTATGCTTGGTTACAACAGTTTGAAGACCAGAAGGAATGTGTATTTAACTACGCATTTCTTACGATTGTTGCGCGGTATTATTGACAACTCTGAAATTACGCGGATCATTAGCTTTTATGTTCCGGATAACCTTAGACAGCGTCAAGATAGACTGTTCCACATTTCAATATGCAGAACCAACCTGCCAGTAGGTATGCCTGTTGGAAGGGCTATCTCTATGCTGAACAATATTACTTTGAACATTGATATTTTTCACGTTTCTGAGGGAGTTTTTCGTTATAAGGTTCTCTTACTTTTTAACATAATATTATTCTTTAGATATTATACCTTCGTGTTATTTTCATATATACATAATTTTACTGACTTTTTACTGTCATTATTTCCATTTGTATGAATTAAGATACCCTATTTTGTAATGTAGGTACATATCGCTGCTTAAATTCAAAAGAGCCACAAATCAAACACCCCGAAATATTGTTTTATTGCAAAAATGAGATTTAATTCGGCCATATTTGTTTTATAAGAAAAAGACTCCCGTGGATTTTGCATTATAAATGACCCAAAACGCACAACAGCCCTTTTGACATTTTGCGTTTTGGTGGCGAACTTCAGAGCTTAAGGGTGATAGTTAGCACTTAACTTTACAATTAGATAGATACATCTTAAAAAAACGCATCCAATTATAGTAAAAACATAAATATGAAAAGTAAGTTTATAAAAAAAGGAAAATTTATGGTAAAAAACTTTGATTTGTTCTACTGAAAAAAGACAAATTTCGACTTAACTTCGACACCCCAAAATTTATCTATAAATTTTTAGGAAAAAAAAATATTTGGATGATACGATGCACGCGGACTATTAAGAGGCACCCCAATTTTTGGTTGAATTTTCAGGGTAACAAGTGCGTCTTATGATCAGAAAAATACGGTAAGCACGAAATGTAAGCTACATATTTTAAGCACGTTAAATACTTGTACATCTCATTAAAAAAATATAGTTTTGTTTAACATTTACTCCTCTTATTTATCTGTAAACTTTAGATTTGCCAACATAACTTATATCGAAATATCGGTTTTAAAAATCGCTGTGATCTTGCCATACATAGAAATTGTAATGTCCAAATAATCCTAAAAATCTACAACATCCGGTCACAATTTCTCCCCCACTTCCCTTGCCTCTCGTAACTACCCTCATCCTCCCACTCCGTATCCGGATTAAATTGGATAAAAACATAAAAACGCCCATTTTTGCAATTTAAATCATGTCATATAGTCCCCACCGGGGGTGTTCCCGTCTCCTTTCCTCTTGTTTACGAGCTATTAGTGCAAGAGAGACGTTGGATCTACGCCGACAGATGGTAAGCGTAGAGCAAGCGTAGCATCCGTAGACCAGCGGCTTCAAACATTTTACTTGTGGCATTCTCTTTACATCACTTTAAAAAAATTGAATGAAAATTTCAACTGTCATTACTTGACGCGTTCGATAAACTTAGGTTCCTATTAAAAGTACGAAACAGAAATGAATTTGATCTGCGATTGCAAAATTCAATATTTTTTAAAAATCAACTAGTTTGCGTCATTGTCAAATTTTGAAAAAATCAATCATGTTATACTGCCTGATTTATCGTATTATTTTTAATCAAGTAGTTATGCAGAAAACGGCCGGTCCACAATTTTGAAAAAATGAGATATTGGTGTTATCAGGTGCAGCAATGTCAATTCTAAGTTCTATTAAAAACAGACAGGCCACTTTCATACAAAAAACGGTAATAATAACCTTTTGAAAATAGTGCCGATCACAAAAACGGCATTTCTCAATTTGCAAAAAACACCCACAGCACTAGAAAAATTATACGGTACTAAAAAAGTTATTAAAATTGGTAAATACATTTTAAGATTCTAGTTTTAAATATTTCAAAAAAACTAATGTATTCATTGTTTATCATTTGTCAAAGTCAAAAACATTCGAACTGTTGTGTAGATTTGATTATTCACTAATTTTACAAATGTGCTATCATCTTAGTTTCACTTTTCTATGGCTGGCTGCTTTCTGTATAAAAACGTTCAAATGATCTGTGTTGCCCAGCTCTTAAATAGTTGCTCGGTTCATATAATTTTATGCGTTCCAAAATGTTGGCATTTATGCGTTTGCAATACAAAGTTGTGTTTATTGTACAGTTTGATATAAAAAAAGTTTTTTCTTTATCTGGTTCACTACTCAGATAATTAGACAAAGCCACAAAAAAGTTCAGAACATTTCCAAATAATTATGTGATGATATTGTAGGCGTATGACGTATAAATAAATAGACACGTTACTAGAGCAAAGTTAACGAGCCTTCCGTACCTTCATTTTCTAACAAACGTACATCATGATCAGACGTGACGCTACGTAGAAACATGCCGTTAGTTGCAGTGAAGTTGTTAAAAACAGAATGTATATATCGTTTCTTTGTAAATATAATCTGTCTACCTCGGTCTATAAAACCATTTTGAAGACCGAGGGTGTTGAGGAGTGGACGAGATGTGAAGAAACGCCTCGTCCCGGGTGAGAAAAAAATTAAAGACTGGACTGTACAGTCTTTAGCCGTACGGTTGAAGGGAAAGGTTGCGCAACTCTACTGATTGGCTGTTGTTTTGATGTGGTGATGGAACCGTGCTGGTGAAGCTGGCGGTTGTATGACGCTGCCACGGCTCGGCTGTTGATAATTTGTTGTAAGCACTTTACTTATCTGATGTTAGTTTAGTACTGATGTTATAAGGACGTAGTTGACCGGCACTTACCCGCGTAATCATTAAAAAAAAATATTTTTTTGAAATATTTACATATTAGTCTTAAATTAAAGTCCTGCTGAGTTGCGTACATACACTCGTCAGCAGGTTTTTATAAATTGCTTCGATTATTCATACTTAACCTACATTAATAATAATTTTACTTGAAAATCGTTACATATTATACCACATTTTATTATGTTATTAAAAACTATAACTAATACAAAAAACTTTTTTCGACTAACCATAATTTGAACATACGTCTCACTCCTGTATTTAACTCAGTATTTTTAGTACTGTTTGATAACATGTTAAATATTTTAGGTATACTGTATTGCAGTGTCCTTTTGCCATATTGATTGCAATATCTAGGAACAGCTAGCCCTTCCACATTAGTAAACCTGGTGTGGTACTCATGTACAAATTAAGTTACACCAAAGTAGAGCCCTATCTGATAATTTATTTACAGATTTATACATCAAGAAATATTGTGTCTCTGGTGGTATATATGTACCTTAATGTAATAGCAATTCGATCATATAATTTTGCTGAGTTTGAATAAAATTAATATTAGTTACAATTGATAACCCCCAGAAAGTTATAGCATATCGTATAATTGCTTCAGAGAAAGATAAATAAATAATTCGTAAGGTATTAACAGGGACATTCTATTACTTATTGCTCTTAGTCGCTTACACAATTTTCTAATATGTACATCCCATTTAAAATTACAATCTATAGTTAAACCTAAATAAACATACTGCTCAATATTTTCAATATTTTCACATAATATGCACGGTTGTACAATATCACTGTGGATACATGCATATTTATGTGATTAAATTGACGGTGTTGTGTGAATTTTATAGGTTGGTGATCTTATGTGCATAAGTAGATGTAGTGTGCGAGAAAACATAACTCAATTATCATTTCAATTATGCTTATATATATATATATATATTCTTTTTCTGTTGATTTAAATCATGCTCTTATTTTGTGTTTTTTTTTTAATACTACTATATTTTACTATTATTTTGTTGATTTTAATGATACCACTATTTTGTATATTTGATTATGTGTGATTCTTAATTTGTATAATTTATATTTTTCAAATTATTTCTGAATATCTTTTTTGCATTGTATACTGTCTTTGGAATTTGATTATTTATTACATTTACCTTTTTTTCTAGATTGTGATTCTATGTCATTATAATTTGATCTAATTAATTTTACTCTGTATTTTTATTGTTATTTATTGTGGCTTGACACGGGCATAGCCTAAAAAGCCTTAATAAGTTCATAAATATTTAATTTTGTAATTTTCAATGAATAAATAAATAAAATAAATAAATAAAATAAATAAATAAGTTTGGTTTTCTGAGAATGAATTATTAATTGTTACATGAAGCTGCATTAGTAAAATGTGAAAGATGGGTAGGTAGATATAAATTTCGTTGAGAGTTGTTCCAAACAGAGGGTCTTCCTATCGGTTTTCCTCATACAAAAAATCTTTTTTTGTTAATAAACGAGTTACTATTAAAATTTTCAATCGCAATTTTAATTTAATTTTAACTAGGCTGCTTTCAGCGGTCCTTTTAATGTTTGCTTGGCAATTTGTATGGAAAACTATTGTCATTTTTCTTCATAACCATCTTGCAATCACACAAATGGTAGCTAAAATAGTGTTAATTTACTTGCCCTCAAAAGTGATGACCTCAACTCGTGCCCAAACGCTCAGTCATGCTCAACGCGTATTTAATCTACTTTGACTGCCAGTTTAAAAGCGTGACGTTTATAATCGAAGAAAAAATGCCCGCTTTTGTCATGAAAGTACACAATCTTTTTTACAACCTTTCGGATAAACATTGTAAAAATAATTGTGTAACTTTTCATTGGTAAATATTTTTCCATGAGTGATGAACAACGCTTAAAACAATTAATATTAAAAAATAAATATTATTTTTCTAAACATCAAACTACGCCTAGCGGCGCAATTGCAAAGTTCTTCTTAGTTACAGGGATACACTGATACGTTTTTAAATAATAATTTTGCATTCCCCAAAATCCAGAAAAAGATGAGTCAAAATTATAAGGAATTTAAGAAAGAATCTGATTGGGATCCACCAAAAACGAATGTTGACGTTGAAAACATACATTTTTATATTTTCGCATGATCGTTGAATGCAGCACTAGAGTAAATAAACAAACTTAGTAACAATGGGAACGTTTTCGTGTCACTTTTAGTCCATGGGGCGCGTCCATGGATTAACATGTCAATGGATATGTTTATATTGTTTATCTCTTATTTTCGTTGAGGTTTGCATGTGCATCGTGATTTGCTCTATTTTTATTTCGAATTGTTGATTGCATCGCAATATTTGCTAAATAAGACACGCAATTAGTAAAAGAATAACGTGTCTCATTTTACATCAGTGCTTGGGTCATGTCAAATAAATAAAACGAACATATTGCCAATGTACACAATCATTTAATATTAATTGGAAAAATATTTAAAAATCACGCACAGATCGACAATGTTAGATTTTTTGTGACTTTTTGGGTGTATTTTTTTCTCATTATCTGTAAACCTGTAATTTAGATTTTTTTTTTCTAAAATTTCATTTCTTTTCTGGTTCCTCCCTGTGTCTTCTTCCAAACTCCTTACCTATTCCCACGTTCTTTTCATAATAATGTGTAAAACTAAAGTATTTTTATTAATAAACTTACATGTGCAAGTTCCATATGCCTACTTTAACACAACTGTAATTCGAATACATGAGAATTTTATACACATTTTTTAAAATACAAATTTTTGTCCAATTTTTGTCTTTTTGTTTGTTGAAAATATTTTTTTTTGCCAATAAATCCGCCAAAATGCATGCATTATATTTTAAATTATTAAATAAACTGGACATTTTATTGATCTACAGTTTTTACATGTATGTGTCATTTGAGAAATATTTGCCTAAAAATATATTCATAGAACGGCATAACTCCTAGGCACCCAAATAAAAAATGTCAATTTTATTTCCTTATGAAAACCTGTCAAAGTCAGTTGATTATTTAACATTGGTTACATTATTTTGATTATTTATCAGCATTGGTTATTTCTAATTGAACATTTTACTACATTTTAAAATTGAATCTTCCTCACAGTTACGCAACCTCCAGCGTAGAGGATCGTAGAGAGCGGTGTAATCAAATAAATATCTCGGCAGTTTTATGAAATAACACGTCGGACGGCTGCCACGGCGGGGGGTCGGTGGGGGGTTGGGGATGGTGATAGAGGATGCGATGGGGCCAGGAAGGGAGGGGGGGGGGTAACTGGTTTATAAGGGGGATGGTTGGAATTTCTGTTTGGATTTCGAAATAAAATTTAAGGAACACGGGTTTGAAAAAAACATACTGTCTATTATTTTGAAAGATAAACACACTTCTTAAGATTTAAGTACACAAAATTCGTAATTGTTATTTTTTTCCACGTTTGAAAATAGAGACTTGCTTCATATTTATAGGTTGTAATAAGGAAGGTTTTTTTTATTTATTATTTTTGTCGATCTTATTTATTATTTTCTCAGCATTTCACATTTCTATTTAAATGCAAGAAAAAATATTTTTTAATTATTGTGCATTTAATTACAAATGTTTTCATGATTTGGTGTAAACTGGTCGAAATATTTTGCAAATATGTTACTTTTGAAATTAAATAGTCTACTACTTGGTTTTTCGTATTTTTTTATTTTCTCTCTATCTATCCTCGCCTTTGTTGTATACACCATGATTTGGTCTGACACACGTTTTGTAAATCCGAATTATCTTTCCAATAATCATGTGTTCATTGTACTATACGACTTTTTTTTTTTTTTTGCACCACAACAGGCCAGGAGGCCCAATTACAGCGGTGAATTACATCACAGAACACCCAGGCTTGAGAAAAATCACATTTAATTTTTGTGTTCTCACCGGGAATCGAACCCGGAACCTTCCGTCTGTGAGTCAAGCGTCTTGACCACTACACCACGGAGGCCGCCATTTCTTAGGCATCCAGATGTTTACTAACTGAGATGGATATGTTCTCATCATCACTATGGCAGCATCATCTGCATGGCATATGATGTTAATGACCTTATCTCCCTTAGTAGATTCACTACTTTTTTATTCTTAAAAGCGTTTTTAAATATATATTTATTCTGCTTGTGCAAGCAAAGGTTTTAGGCGTATATATTGTTGTACTATATTTAGTTATAAAGGTGCTAAACTTGCTTTGTTTCTTTGTTGTTCTCAATATGTGTTATGTCTAAATGTTAATATTATTTATGTCCCGAATTGAGTTGTTGTAACTCCTGGGAATGTAATTCAACGTATTATACTTGTAAAATACGTTGTGTTATATAATTTATAAATAAATAAAAAATAAAATTACAAATAAACTTTTACTTATTAAAAAGAAACTATTTGTTTTTTTGAATCTTCCACCTGGGAAAAACCGAAAAATACGTACATTTTTTTTATATTCTTATGTGTGCTCTTATATTAACAATGTACATATATTTCATTTACAAGTTATTTAACACATATTTCTTAACCATATGCTTGAATTTTGATTTATTTGTCTTTGTAAATGTTTTTTCCCATTTCATAATATTGTTGAACAGCCTTATATAAAATTGAATTTTGTGACTTTGCCTGTTTTCTAAATAGGAGTCTGTTTTTTTTCTTCTTTTCTTTTGTATTGTGATTATGTTCATGTTGGCTTTGATCATTTTTTTCCGAAATTCTGAGTTTTGTTTTTTAATCAATAAAATTATAAACAAACGTCATCGTATTACCTACTATATTTAAAAGACATAGAAATAATGTGCGGGTTTTTTATTCTTGAAGGAGTAAATTCTTAAAAACAATAAATTAAGGCATTTTTATTTACAATATCTTTCCGCCTAAATGACATAAGTCGCCCTATAAAATATTTCACCACGCCAATCTAAGGTGGACGCATTAGTAGAATTAGTACTAGCTCCTAGAGCAGTGGCATAGTGCCACCCTCACCGGTTTTATGGTTCGATTACACGGGAAACTGGCAGTTAACTGGCCGTAACAATGATGGTGTCACCGGGGTCCTCCCCGCCCCCGCCCGATAGGACCCGAGCTCTAACGTAGCCAGCAGCCCGTAAAGGGGAACACGGGACATTAGTTCCGCCATTATCTGATCACTTATTGTACATCTCGTGTTAATATCACTCAATTACATTATTAAATTCCAGATTTACGAAAGCAGGTCAATAAAATAAGTGCACTTAAAATATTTCAAAATGGGTAGAAATTAATTGACGGCACTGGTGTTCCTATGGCTTTTTTCTTGTTATATTATTTATTAACTATTTGTTCTATGATAAATAAGGACAAGTTGTGTACCTTTGGACGGTTGTACCTTTCGAGGATTATACATTTGGACGGCTGTACCTTAAGACGGTTGCATTTTGGGTGGTTGTAACTTTGGACGGATGTACCTTTGGACAGTTCTACCTGTTAACAGTTTTATCATTGGACAGGTGTACATTTGAACAATCGTTATATCTCTGGCAATAGTAGATAAAAAATTCCCCAAATATTGTGATTACATTTTTATCAGTCGGCAACACATTTTTGTCAAACTTGTCATTTCGTGTGTTTTTTGTGAACTGAATTTATCTGCAACAAAAAGCAAGTTTTCATACTATTTTTGCAACTTTTATAGCTCATAAAAAAGTCTGGTTTTTACTATTTGTATTTTACATATATTATGTATAGTTGAAGGGGTTCTTTATTTGTTAATGCATGTATTTGTTACACTTCTAATCTTAAATTCAAAAGACTGTTTAAATTCCAGTTTTAGATTTTTAGTGAACCTATGGACATACGCTGGAGATGAGATAGTTTTCTATGTCACAATTGCCATACCATTTCATGGGAATCCAATTTATTCGATTCTGAAGAATTTTATAAATTATGCCTTCATACAATACAACAATTCTATGTAATTGGTTTGCGTGTTCTTTATTTTTTTATGTACCAACCAACCTATATTTGTTTATGTATTTTCATTCGTTCATGACAATGTACGATTCTTAATATTGTTAAATCTTTTTTTTCTTTCAAATCAAAAACTATTTTTTTTCACATTTCCACAGGTACACTCAAATGTGTGTACCCACGGACAAAAACGTTTTTTTATAAAATCGCTGAAACACAAACAAAAAACTGTTAACATTCGAAAAAATAAATAACAAACACGAAAAAAAGTGATCAAAGGCATTGCCCCTACTCGAAAACACAAATAATATAGTTTCCAACTATGTAAAGACGGTAGCAAAACCAGGTGTTTGAAAATTCATTTTGTTTTAATTAAAATAATGCTTTTGTTTCTTTTTTCTTGTGCCCAATATAATAAGGTGTCCCCTACGTTGGCAAGCACTTTTAAAAATGCTCTCTGTCTTGCGTTGCCCGGAAAAACTCTTTCACGCACCTCATTACGGTTCATCCTTATTTTTAATTTAATATTTTTTAATTTTTAATTTTAATTGAATTTTGTTGATTCAGAAAAACAACAGCAATACTAAAAAATTTACACAAAATTATAAAAATCGTAAAATAAAGCCAAATCAGTTTTCCACATAAATACAATTATAAAAATCCAGTTTAGTTGGATATTAATACATGTAGAAGTGAGGATGCGTGGATAAGTGAGTGGAGTGTGGTTTAGGTAGGCATGTGAATATGTGTGTGAGTGTATACGGGTGTGAGGGTGGGTTTATGGACAAGGTGAGTGTGTGTTTGATATGAGTAGATAGAAACATCTTAAATTTATGTTGTAATTTTTTTTTTTCTAATAATAGTTTTTTTTATTTTTTATTTATTTAACTTTTTGTTCATAATGTTATTTGTACATTGGCGGGCTTATTGCCAAATGGCAACTTCTTCCAACCAACCAATAAAATAAAAGTTTTACTTTTATAATTCAAGTTACAGAACATATTCAATAGAAAAAGAGATTAAAAAGCTAAAAGTATATAAAAATAGAATTTTTAATTCTTATTTTAAAAATTGATTTCCTGCAATTAAATATATCTATGCTATTGAAAAATACATTGTAATTACGCGCCAAGCGAATCAGAGGAGAGTTCTGTGCATAGTTGTTATGTTGCACAGCCAAGATGTTTGCCTTCTGTCAGGTCTACGTTGTCACTCAATCTTGCCCATTAAGCTAGGGTTTCCTAGGACAGCGGTGTCCGCATCTTAACGGCCGTAGTGAATGGTGATGCGGTGGACAGCCGTCGTAACGTCGATTAGAGAGTGGTTTCCTAGGGAAGCGGTGTTCAATGGTGTTGAAAACACCGTTTTCCTAGGAAACCACACTCTAGTCACCGTTACGACGGCTGTTCACCGCATCACCGTTAACTACGGCCGTTAAAATACGGGCACCGCTGTCCTAAGAAACCCTAGCTTTAGTATTGTTTGGGTTTGTGGTAATTAGCTATCCTCGGGACCTCTACATTGCTGACTAAATCTATCCCCGGTGTACGAAGCCAAGGTTCTATGAAGCCACATCTCAGTGTGTCCTTTCAAAGTCCAGGTTTCTGAGCCATACTATAGAATATACTAATCATAGCACTTCACAATTATTTGCCTAAATTTCTAATTAATTTTATCATTGCAGAATTTATATATGTTTATACTTGTAGATGGGGTCAGTGCTAAATACGTAAGCTCCTGACGTCGCTGCGACCTGTGTAGATCTATTGTGACGGGTCCCCGTAAGCTAGTTCTCGCCCTCCACGTCTAGGTCTTTGAAGAACCAGGCTAATGAGCGAAGGGCGAGTGCTTTCATATACATATCTAAGGAATCTGGGAACACGTCTACTGCCACCCAGTAGCTCAATTACAAATAATTATCGACGTGCTAATAAGCGACGTGATACCAACTTCTCACCATGGTTGTTTATCGTATTCGCGATCACAATGGAACATCCGTGAACACCTAATATTAAATGTCAAAATATTTACGTTTCGCGACATATAATCCTGCTGCGCCATCACATATTTGAATTTCACCGGTGTAAATATGGAAAATATTCTAAAACGGCTATTTTTATTTATTTATTTATTATTTACCATGTTATTTATTGCATTTAACCGGCGTGGCGGTTGGCAAGCCAAATGTCAAGAAAAGCAGTCGCCATAGTAATTGTAATTTAATTTTCACTTTGACATTTGGCTTGCCAACCGCACGCCGGTAATTGTAATTTAATTTCACTTTGGTAAATAATAAATAACTAAATAAAATAGTTTTTATATTTTATATAAACGCCGTTGCAATTCAATTATTGATGGCGCAGCAGGATTATATGTCGCGAAACGTAAATATTATGACATTTAATATGAGGTGTGTTCATTGATGTTCATTGTGATCGCTCAAATGCTTAACATGTTTTTAAGCACATCAATAGTTATTTGAGATTGAGCTACAGATGTACTTCAAAATACGTAATTTCAAAAAAGGTTGCTTTTACACGTGAGACGTCTTTCACCTAATATTACGTCACGCGACTTCATTAGATTTTCATTTAATTTCTGTGGTATTTTACAAAAACACAGTAATTTATCGAATTGCATGACATGCAATTTTAAAACTCTTTCTCAGTACAATATTGATGACACTTTATCCACCCTCGTTTCATTACATAGTTGCCACTTGGAGGGCCACAAAGGTATAAATGGGGTCTACATTCAAGGCGCTAAAAAGTAGCGCAGAATTGTTATGTGGCTTGCGACCCTGCCCGGTTGAGTACCGATAAATTGAATAAGGAAGCTAAGTGTTTTTAAGAGCATTTTTTAAAATTGTTAATGTACTATTAAACTAAGCCAAAAAATATTTTTATTATTGTTTATGTATCGTATTATCAGCACTATGATTTTTTAAAGTTTAAAGTTTTGTATTTCTAAAATTACTTCGCGTGTGACGTCATAAGTTTTCCTCCGCTTCTTTGGGGTCAGTTCTACCGATTGCTCCGTTGACTTACCATAAACTTGAAATATTTCATGTGAACCAGTGACGTCGTTCAAAGTAGTCAGTTTTTATTAAAACATATTTTTTTATTTACATTTTTAAGAAACTTTGCTACACAATTTAATGCTCTAATTTTTACCACGCGTAAGAAAGCATTTTATGTATCCAATTTTCTGTAAGGCTGATGTCCCTCATGGAATCGAGTTGTGGTTCCATGTCTAGTGTCCTGGACTCAAAGATCAGAGGTCCGAAGTTTGAATCCCACTCTACCCCCAACTCGGTTCCAATTTTTTAAAATTGAGTTATTTACAACTCGTTGAAAGTGCCTCCAAAAATTGTAATATTTGAGTAAATCATAAAAACGCTAATATTTTTTTTGTGTATCGATATTGAGGAATATAATCTATCTGTCAATATCGACGGACCAATTTTTATAAAAAATCAACCGGGCGGCGTCCCAACACACTACCCCATTCTTTCTGTGTGCCTTGAACTTAGACCCCGTCATGAAGCTTGTTCTACAAACTACCCCTAAAGTTTAGCGAAAACATCCCCATTTGGAACAAAAGCAGATACGTTAATCATCGCTAAATCGGGGCGATATTTCCATAATTCTATTCATTGTATTAAATCGGTGTCATATTTATTATTATTTATACGAAATTATTTATTTTGCAGAATCACAAATAGGCGATTTACGTGTAATAAACAATAGGGAACAGATATTTTAATTGTCATTTATAAATAAAGACACAAACAAAACCTAAGGCAAAATACTTCAAGCATACCAAAATGTACGACTAAATTACTGCAAAATAACTAGGAGAAGTTTACGTAGATATTTCAAAGGGAAAATTTCCATTTTTCTTCTTCAGCCTTATTCTCTCCACTGCTGGATAACTACCTCTTTCAAACGTCTCCATTCCTTCTTATCATCCGCTTTCATCATCCATGTTTTACCGGCAATAGAGGCGATGGCGTCGACCCATCTTTTCTGTGAGCTTCCAACAGATATTTTGTTTGCTCATGGTCTCCACTTTATTATTCTGGGTGTCCACCTGCCATCATTTTGCCTCGCCAAGTGTCCTGCCCATTGCCATTTCAATCCACGATATCCATGACTCCGGTTCGGCGCCTTATTTCTTCATTTCTTACGTTGTCTCTTAGACATACACCGAGCATCTGTCTGTCCATGGATCGTTGCGTGCATTTTAATTTCTGGCTACTTTTTTTATGTTACAGACATGGTTTCTAGTCCGTATGTTATCATCGGCAATATGCACGATTCATATACTTGTCTTCTTAAACAGATAGGAACTTCTTTATTTTCAAAAATTAAATTTTAGTTTGCCGAAACCATTCCATTAGAGCTTATAAATAAAAAATACTAGACCAACCAACAAAAAATGACACTCAATAAACAGTTTTATTTGTTCTCAGTTGATTAAAAATGATAAATAAGAATTAAACATTTTATTATTGGTTATAAAATTATTTTGTTATTGATATGATTGAAATTCTTATATTAACTTTGACATAACCGACAGTGGGACTGTCACCTAAAGCATACGACTCGATTGAAATGTGCTGTATTTGTCGTACCGATATATATATTATGCAGTCTTATATGCACCGCTGAATGCAGATTGCGGATACGTAAAGAATGATGATGGCGAATCTCGCGGTGGCAAAAATATTTATGCATGCAATTGCAATGTTTTGAAATATTTCCTTTGTTCAAATGCTCCTCTCCTCTCTGCTGAAGATAACCCAAGTCAGCGGTTTGCGCTGATGAATACGTCCCGTCAGTTTTTCCAGCTCCCTTCATTAGTCACTTGCTCCTTGTGACAGGAAGGGGATGGGTCGGCCCGCCACCCCCAGATGATGTGATATTCACGAATATACGAGGATTTAACTCACGAATGTGCGGTGATAAATTGCACAGATGTAGTAAAGTAGTGGCGGATTATAGCAGATTTCGCTCGGGGTGAACTTTATGCGATAATTTTATTAACGAAACATTTTTATTGTTTGCCTTGTTTTGAATTTACATTACAAGCATATAACTAATGTATTCATTCGTTCATCCAAAACATGTTATTATTTAATGGGTGTTAACGACAATTTTATTCAATTAAAATGCAATTAATCCAAAAACTCAATATTTTAAAAATCTATCATCGATATATTTTTTTATTTACCTCCATCACACAACCATCCAGATTTACACAAAAAAAACAGATATTAGGTAGTTAACCAACATGAAAACGTATATTTATAAGAAAAAATGTATTTTTTCTATAATAATGCATACCTATGGCGTACGTGTGTCGGGAATATAATATATATCAACTGCTGAAATAACAAAAGTATTTTTTCATGATCTCCCAAAAAACAATTTTTAGTTAATAAGTACACGCGTACCACTTATTTTTCATCGTATTGTTTACTGTACGAGAAATGAAAAAAAAACAAATGTACCTATTTCTATTTTTTTTTTCACAATTCTGTAATTGAAGATGATATGATTGATGATAATTTAATGCTTGTGAAACTATATAGACGAATACCTTCAAATTGTATTTTCTAGTATGTATATATATTGAATTACCTTATTCAATAAATTAAATTAAAATAATGTATATTTGAATGTTTTTTTTATTTATTGATTCGAAATTTCTCTCATTTACATATTTATGAACTTACTAAGGTTTTTTAGACTGTGCCCATATATATTAGCCATAATAATTATCCAGAATAAAAAATACGTAGTATAATAAAATAAATGATAATAAAATGTAATGGAATAGAATCAGAAAAAATAAAATATAAATAATAAAGATAAAATAATTGACGTTCCAAAAAAAAAATATGTTTTTAAACATAAATATTCAAATTTAAATCATACAAATTTAGTTACTTACATAATAAAATATACAAAAAAATAGAATCATTAAAATCAACAGAAAATAGTACAATTGAAATGATAATTCAGATATGGTTTATCATCATCATTCCCTTTCCGCGCCTAATGTTGTATAGGCCACAGGATTGGAACACCAATCGCAGCGCATCTTGATAATATTTGTTACATGAAGGTAAGATGATCAGTCTAATGCTTCAGGCACCAGTCCAGGGACTTTGTAATATTCTGGTGTGAAAACACACTTTTAAATAAATATTTCATATCAACCATGTCGGGAATCGAACACGAGACCTCTCGCATCGTGGGCAAACGGGCTGACCATTACACCACAAAGCCGACCCGGTTTATAGAGTAAGAAATTAAAGTAATAAATAATATGTCAAATAACAGTGAGAAATAAACTAAATAATACCAAAATAAATAATAAAAAAACATAAAAATATCAATAAATATAATAAGCAAATAAAAGCATAGAAGGAACGCAGATTAGTATTTTTTTCACAAAAAGATTGACAATCTCGCCATTATCGATGTGCAGCAGCCAATTGCAAACATTTTTCTTAAGTACATCGAGTTTAATAATTAATTAATGGTTGTCTTATATATTATATAAGGAATTAGTCACTAATTCATAGACTCTTCACTGTACACTGCGCAAATAACGCAAGCAACTTTGGCAGCTTCGTCCCCTGGATTGAACGCCAACAAAAGGAGGCGTCGAAAACGCTCACTTTCATCCATTTGACATTCTATTTTGAAGGCTTTAGGTTTCTCTCTCTTTTATACTTTCATATTATGTTTTTTTCAACACATAAAATAAATAACAGTACACTTAACAAATTACAACAGGGATGGAGAATACCTTAGAAAAGGTAATATGGAAGTCTAGGCATTTACAGGGATTATGACCTGTCATTTGGTGGTTTAAGTGGCCACTTTACACACTGTGTAACATTCACCATTTTGCCTATGATTGAACATCCATAGTTCTTCAATTTGTTGATTTTAGTGAAGTTAAATAGCTGAAACCTTTATTGTTGTGAAGAGATTCATTTGACTGAATTATTTCACGTACTAGGCAACGCCTGAAAACAATTTTCCAATCTTTTTAACTTCTCCTTGGACCAGTTGGTTTCATTACAATATTTGATTTCGTCCAAATGTTCGTAGACAAAAGACTGGATTTCACCACCTTGGGAGTCGTTAAGATTAAAAATTACAACAGGGAATGAGAATACCTTAATGAAGCGAATATGGAAGTCTAGGCGTATGTATGTATTAAATGAAATCCAGTACACCAGCAAGCAATACGCTTAATCTAGGAATTTACTCTGATAAGGCAAACCAACTTCTGCGACGGGTAGATTCCATAAAATACCTTGGTGTTATGGAGGCTCAGGTCCAGTCACTAGACTCTAGGTTGAGAAAGCTGTGCCATCTTTTCTGCTCTCTTAGAGACATTCTGGATATTGGCACTCTCAGAAGTGTGTACTTTGCTCTGTTTCAATCCTCTGCAACATGTGGAATAGCTGGCAGGGGGGGTTGTGCGGCATCCATTTTAAAGCCTCCCATAATTTCACAGAAATAATTATTGAGAATAATAATGAGGTGCTGGATATGAGACAACTGTACCTAAAAGAAGCACTTAAACACTTCTAATCGATCAATAAGGAGAGGTCTCAGCAAAATGTCCGTACAAAGTTTTCCCAGAGCACGAGTTATGTCATACCCAAAACCCGTACTACTTTTGCTCAGAGACATCTCTCATTTGTCGCACCGAGAGTGTTCAATATTTCGGAAAAGCGTATTAAGCTCTCAAGGACAAAATCTGTATTCAAGAGAGGAGTTAAGGACTGGATTTTCCTATTTAGGAGAGATTTGAGTAGGAAACTACTTGATGATTTTCCGAATGTTTGAGTTTACTGTTTACCATATTGATGTGCCGTATATATGTTTTTTAAATTACTTTTTGTGTATCTGATCCTATATTTATGGTGATATACTCATATGTCTGTGTCAACTAATTGCTCGTCCCATCTCAACACAGGACTTTTAGTTCCATTAAGTCGGGTGTCTCAAATAATGTGTAATAACCTACGTAAATAAATAAATATTATGCATGGTAACGGGTCTAGAAATATTGTAAAAGATCTTGTATGTATGTATGTCCAGTTATCTGCAATCGTTTCTTAATAAAATAACCATTCACATTCTGTGAGTCATCTTTTCACATTCCAGCTAATGCTGATGGCGCGTCGCCGACGCCGGGCGGCGCCGCAAAGGGCGGCGGCGGCGGGGGCTCGGGTGGCAGCGCCAAGCAGCGGCGCTCGAGGACCAACTTCACGCTGGAGCAGCTGGGGGAGTTGGAGAGACTGTTCGACGAGACGCACTATCCGGACGCCTTCATGAGAGAGGAGCTGAGCCAGAGACTGGGGCTCAGCGAGGCTAGAGTGCAGGTTGTTGCCATATTTTATTTTAAACTAATGTTTTTTTTTAAAGATTGATATGGGCGTCTTCCCAGAAACATGGAAGACGTCAAAAGTAACACCTGTACACAAGAGTAGATCTAAGTCATCAGTAGAAAATTACAGATTTGTATCTGTTCTTTCTGCACCGGCGAAAGTATTTGAAATTATCATATGTAGAATCGTCACTTCCCGAGTAGAGCCATTTATTATTGATAATCAACATGGGTTCAGGAAAGGCCGCTCGGTTGAAACCAATCTAATGTTTTTTACAAACTACGTCACGGAAGCTCTGGATTCATGACATCAGGTAGACTGTTCATATAATGACTTCGCCAAGGCCTTTGATACTGTCGACCAGGATGTCTTATTAAATAAGCTGTATGAGATCGGTTTCTCGGATGGTATGTTAAAATTAATGGCGAGCTACCTCCAAAACAGAAACCAATACGTCTCCTACGGTCTATTCGCGTCAGACTGTTTCCATACTTTCTCGGGTGTCCTGCAAGGCTCTAACCTGGGTCCATTGTTATTCTCAATTTTCATCAACAATATTAAAAATGTAATTTTGAACTCGCATTTTCTGTTGTTTGCGGATGACTTAAAACTATTCTTAAAGGTGACAACTTCTGACGATTTTCGTCTTTTCCAAGTGGATATATCGAATATATTCGAATGGGGAAAGCGAAACAAATTTAGGTTTGATGTTTCAGTGCTCAGTTGCGTCCTTCACTAGGGCCCAAAAAACTCTTTTTTTTCGCTACAAAATGGATAACCAGAATCTGATACGAACATTGAATGTTAAGGATCTGGGCTTTAGATTTGTGAGCACTCTGACATTTCATGAACACATAGAGACAATCAGTGGTAATGCATTGAAGATGTTAGGATTTGTTTTGCGTACTGCCAGGGTTTTCGAAAATACCCGCGTACTGAGAACTCTTTGCAACTCCTTGGTGCGAAGTAGACTCGAGAGTGGCTCAATGATTTGTGGGCCACATGAACTGAAGTACTCTCTTATGATAGAGAAAATCCAAAAGAAGTTTCTGAGATATCTCTACATGAGAGAGAGCGGGTATTATCCTTGGCTCAACCCAACCGTGTTTCTCCAGGGTATGCTTAGCTACAACAGTTTAGAGACTAGAAGGAATGTGTATTTGACTACACATTTTTATCGATTGTTGGGCGGTATGATCGATAATTCTGAGATTATGATGAGCATTAGTTTGTATTTTCCTGATAATTACCTAAGACAGCGTCAACATAGATTGTTTCATATTCCGATATTCAGGACCAACCTGTCTATGGTTATTAATTTTGGAAAGGCTACCGCTATGCTGAACAACATTGCTCTAGATATTAATCTGTTCCATGTATCCGAAGGGGTTTTCCGGAGTAGGATTCTCCTACTACTTTGACATGAATCTCTTTCGTGTATTTTTTAATATTTTTTATAATATGTACGTATTGAATATATGTTTGTAATGTATATGTTATATTTAAAATAAATTAATTGAATTGAATTGAAAAAAAATATATATGTAGTGCCCTATTCAACATCAGGTGCGGAAACGGAATAATGAAATATAGGTAATAATGATTTATGGTGCCGAAAATTTAATAGACAAAATTTGACATTGTCTACCACCGGCTCTGCTTCGAGTCTATGGCAAGTTGCCGCTGGATCTCAAGCAGCTGACAGGGCGGGATTATTGCCGACTATTTATTGCCCACTTCGACCCTGAGAGCTTTCTAGAGAATCGCCACTTATTGGAAATTACATCCCTTGTATGGAGTTGCACATATTGGACTAAACTACCCTTCTCATCGCCGAATCACATTATTGAGATTACTGGATGGCGTTGCACGTCATTTCATTATTTCGCAACACTATAAATTTCAATTACCCAAAATACGAAAAAATTATACTTAATTCGCACATTCATATTTCTAAATAACTTGCGAAGTGCACTGTAGCGTTATGTGGTTATCGAGCTCCATCACGTATGAGTCCACCCACCCATTTGCAGCCCGAAAATCAAGATACAGTATTTTTATAAAAGTTTTTACTTAGTGAAATAATTTCCCTGGGCTGTCGCCTGAAGCGTAAGACCGATCATCTCACCTTCATGTAACAAACAGAATGACTGAGATACACTGCGATTGGTGCACCAATGCAGTGCCCTATGCACCATTAGGTGCGGAAAGGGAATGATGATGACGAATAAATTATGTTTTTTTTTTAGCACTTTTTATTTTACGATAGAAATTCGAGCACCGTGGTGTTTTTATTGTTTTTTTAGACAAAAGACCAAATATCCGGCTTAGAGACTTGCCGGATACCCGGTATCCGACCAAACAATTATTTGTTCATAATTAATACGGAGTGACCCAGTACAAGAATGTTTTTTTTTAATTTTGACATTATGTTGAGTAATATACTGAAAACTATAATTTGCTTATAATTTTCTGTTTATTTGTAAATATTAAATTTTTGTGTTTTAATGGCTGTTGTTTTCTTTAAATAAATAAATAAAAATTAATTAGTTATTATAAGACAATACTTGTTTTATGATTGGTTACGACAAAGCCCCGTCGCGTTGTGATGTTTTTTTTTTTTTAACTGCTGTCTTAAAAGTGTTACAGTTGAACACTAGCGTCCCCTATTTATACGATTTTTACAGACTGTACAGTGCAATATTCCGTTGTTGATTCGCATTCCCGCCCTATACGCCCATGGCTGGCCTCCTGTCTAGATACTGAAGAGTTAAGGAATTAGATTAGGCGGACGTGCACAGATAGGGCGGCAATAAATTGCCACGAATTTACCGCCCAACCAGAGGGCAATCTGCTACAAGCCCTCTCAACTTACCGCCCACCACGGCCATCCAAACAAATATTATGTATCTGACTTTAGTCCAAGACCTAACTTGCATAGTTCTTATATCACGTCTAATTGAAGATGGCGCGTACTATCAACTTTTAAAATTGGTTTACTATACGATAAATGCTATTTTCTGTGTGGTCTTCATTATTCATTCATTCATTTACGCATAGGTATTTCTCGGCAAAATCAGTAACAAATATTCATTCAGACCGTGCACTATTTTGACTATTTTGCATATTTTTTATAACCGGCACAATTTGTCGTAAATTTAATATATTCATAAAAAAAAATTAAAGTTATTGAATATATTTACCAATATTTCTCGTTCTATATTGTATTTTTAATCTGGTAATTAACCAGCAAACTATCAATTGTTTTGTCTATGATAATAATTATTTTACCCATCAAAAGAATAGACAAATACTCGATTTTGATTTATATAATTCCTAGAGTATTTACTTTGATATTTACCGATCAAACAAAAAAATGAACAGGTGAAATCTGCTTTAGTACATAATAAAAAAGGTTAAGTGTCAGTTTAGGTTAGGATAGGATATTTTAATAAATATATTTATAGTCGGCCTCGTGGTGTAATGGTCAGCGCATTTGCCTACCATGCAAGAGGTCTCGGGTTCGGTTCCCGCCATGGTTTATATGAAATATTATTTAAAAGGGTTTTTTTACACAAGAACATTTCATAGTCTCTCGACTGGTACCTCAAGCGTCAGACTGATCACCTTACCTTCATGATCAAGATACGCTGCGATTGGTGTATCAATGCAGTGCCCTGTGCACCATAAGGTGCGGAAAGGGAATGATGATATTTATATTTAGACTATTTTTAGTGAAAAATATTGAAAATATAAAATTATACAAAAAAAAATTAAAGAATCATAAAAATTGCACTCCATCTTGTTTCCGTGCTGTTTTAATTCATTTTTCTTATGTTGTAGCATAATTTTTTCGTATTTTTTTAAATATATTTATTTTTTTAAGTGTCTAATTGTAAAACGGATTCCCTATCTTAACACGAGCATCTTGTTCATTAAGATTAAAAACGTTAAACGTTAAATTATAACATGCATTTCTATATGAAGATGTAAAAATTGACTTTTTTGGTAAAATAAAAAATATTTTTTAAAATAGGCTAACGAAAATGGCCTGAACGTTCATACTTGTGATTGGCTCTTTGGTATGTTATGGAGCAAAAACAAAATCTGGTATATTTATTTATTTTTGAGAAAGAGATATAAAAGTTTAGATATTTTTATTTACTGGGTTTATGTAACATGTTAATTTACATGGTATATAAAAAGTATTCGCCTTTTATTCATAAAAACAAAATTGATTGAGATACAATTAAATGACACTAATCCCCTTTAAAGTAGTCCCCTTAAGCTGCTACACACTTCTCCCAACGGTTCTGCCACTGCCGGGAGCAACGCTGGAAAGACTCTTTTGGTATAGCGCGCTGGTGGTCCGTCGCAACGTTCATGGTGTCTTCCCTGGTCTGAAATCTGGTCCCCTTCAAAAGCATTTTCAGCTGGCGAAAAACCCAGGAATCACAGGGAGCGAGATCAGAAAAGTAAGGAGGTTGATGAACCACAGGTGTGTTATGTTTGGCTAAGAAACTCCGTATCATGTGTGAAGAGTGAGCGAGTGAATTATCACGATGAAGTTGCCAACTGCCATTTGCTCACAGGTCTGACCGTTTGCCTCTCACTGCATCATTATTCGACGATCCTGCATGACCAGAATCCTTACTTGATCAATAGCAAAATCAGTTTTGGATGTTGAGAGCCTACCGGATCGTGTTTCACTCTCCACTGATGAGCGGCCATCTTTGAAACGGTTTTACTACTCCTTTATCTGTGTGGTGCCCATTGCTTCGTCCCCAAATACTTTTTTTTAATTTTGCGGATAGTTTCTGCTTGAGAATCCCCAAGCTTTAAACAAAATTTGATCCAGTAACATTGTTCAACTTTTTCTGTCATTTTGTTGAAACTAAAATCCGACGACAATAGCGTACACGTACTCACTCTTCAATGGCGTGGCAGCGACTGAGTGGCGCTGTGGTCGTGAAAAAAATTGAGCATACGCACTGGGTATACCTACAAACGGTCATCTAAGCTTCGTCCTCAAAGCGTTATTTGTTTTGCCAATAAAAATTATGGTCGGATACTTCTTGGACCAGTTAACTGGGTATAATCAACGATATTTTGATGTGTAATTCATACTTACGTCTAAATCTTCAGGAACGAAAACTGGATTAAATTAAAAACAAATTAAATATTTCCTGGCAATCAGTGAGGTTTGAACATATAATATAATCGAGCTCTTGTTCTGGCACAAACAGTGGTGTAGTCGGGCCGGAGCGCACCGGAGGCGCTCCGGCACTTTTTATCTGAGCGGAGTGGCGTTCCGGCTCTGGTCAGGAACAAATATTACATTTCAAAAATATTTCTACGTAAGTCTCTTCAAACAATTCGAAATAACAACAAACGTATTTACTGCCGATAACTGGCAAAATTCTAAACATGTGTCCCCCCCTTCCCCCCTCCTACTTCCCACCCACTTCACAATGGTGGTGGCAGTGCGCTGCTCCGGTACTTTTTTATTCAGGACTACACTACTGGGCACAAACCTTCAATGCATTTTTCGGTAAAGTTCTAAGCATTCTAAACGAATACCGTTATATCTAAATTGTTGTTATTTATCTCAAACAGAGAACTTGGGAGTGGCTACAAATAGCCACTACAAATAGTACAAATACTGCCGTCAAATAATGTAGATTTATGTAGCCTCCAAAATATTGGCTCGAATCCAAAACTGTGTTTCTAAATCTACTGTTATGGTAACTAAACTCTGTGGACCATATTTTTCATATCTTCTGACCCAAGTATGTACGCGTCCTTTGAGCCGCAAATACAAGGACGCTGTACTTTACAATGCGTTTTAAATTGACTTTTAAAATGTAATATTTTAGATGATGAAGAATTTTAGTGATAGGCCATATTTTTTCGTACTCATAAAAACAATACAAACTTTCAGTTATATAACGAAACGTCGCGTCGCTAAAATATTCTTGCAAAACACAACATAAAATATTTATCCCTATTAGTACAGTACATTGTACTAAGTGTGTTTTCCAATGTTAGTTTTTGATGCATCTATCTATGTAGGTTCACCCGTACCAAGATAAGCACATTGCAAGTAGGTACCTATGTCGTCATAATTTGCTAATAAGTTGGCCATTTATAGTGAAACTAATTCATTGAATTCGCAAAATATCACGAGTAAAATTAAAGGGGGATTTTAAACATCAAAAGCTGATGGAACGCGGTCTCGCTTTTCTCTATACAAACGTATTCTTCCCATATTTTCACCCTAGATTTTGGCACTAGAGAAATGATTTTTTACACACTATAAATATTTATTATTGGAGTGTGTCATTTTGGGTTTTTTGTACAAATGGTTTATGATGGGAACTTGACCCATCCGAAAACTCGCGAAAGCACCCAGTTTGATACGCTGTCTTCGGGCTCACGGTGCACAAATACCATATCTATTTTTGAAAAACGCAGAAGTATCGACACATAAATTTTGATTCTGATGCTATTTCTAAAAATAAAAACAAACAAAAACTTTTTTTAAATAGTACCAACGACACACGACATCCAGAAATTATTGTGCATCTCAACGGCCGTGAAAATCTAAGAAGTTTAGTCCAAAGTAGTTCATTTTTATTATTTTTTTACATACATTTTCGAGATAGGTACTTCACAGTCCAGTTAAATTCTCTAATTTTTATCGCGTGCAAGAAAATATTTTTATATCCAATTTCCCGTAGTATTAGGAGTACTCATTGTATCAGTTTCTTTAATTTATTGAAAATTCACAAGAAATTACAATTTCCCTTTTTATTACGATATGCCTCAACATATTCCATAAATGTGTCTAGGGCGTAAAAGAGGGTATTATGTATAAATATATACATAACATTATTTTATTAAATCGCAATTTTTTTATTTTATGTTTATTTGTTGCATTTCCCCTCCTTCGAAGGACAGAGGAATCAATTGCAGTGAGTAGTGTGTTGTGTCACGCTAAGTGCGAGATAAACGGGACTTAACCCCACTTTGGGGCATTTGCACTTGTCTCCTTTCACCCCCGAATCACCAATACCACCCCACCCCAGCTTCCGCCCTAACAACCTCCAAACTTCCATAAAACTACTGTCACCGAGAACCTAAAGAGCCTGTTAGTAAACTTATACAAGTTACAGTAGGTAGAAGACGATACGACAATTTTTAGATTATCTTTCTAAACTTTTGTGTGGTATTTAAGATTTTATTTTATTTAGAAAATATACAGTCATATATAATAAGTATTAAAAACAAATATTTTCAAACATATAAAGACCAATTGAGTTTTCATTGATTATGAAAAAGATATAATCATTTAATGTGACAATAAATAAAAAAACTTAAGTGAGAAAATAATGATTTTACAATTAAAATTTGCGTTTTCCATGGAGGTTATTATTGGTAACAAATGAAAATACCGAATGCACGCTCCGAGCAATCCATGCACACATATATAAACGCATACATATTACATATACACACATGCATGCGCACACCTACATATAAAACATACACAAACATTATACATTACATGCGGTACATATACATAGCATAAACCACTCAAGATGTACACTCAGCAACTATCCCAAATAATGAACTCCATGAAGAAATTTTCTGTACAAATGCAACGCGCAGTTAAAAAAATCTACATTAATACTACTAATAAAAACGTCTAATAAAAATAAATGGGAGGTATTATTGTTTTTAAAAGTTGGCATATGAAAAAGTGAATTTAATTTGGTATAGCGAAGAAGACAACGGAAACCAATATTTTGTCTATCTTACTTAACAGACCTAAGCTTAGAACAAAACTATATTTGGGTTTTTATTGCAAACCAATAAGTTTTCCTGCGTATTATATCTTCTGCGACGAATCTTTGATTAAATTTAATAAAGAATCATTACAAAAAGGCGTCTTGCGTGTGATTTAATTTTTCTTTTCAATATTCTAAATAATATGGTTGATTGGTCGTACCAACAACATATTTGTGTAATGTATTTATTTAGATAAATGTAAAAAAATCTTAAACAACTAGATTAGCTAGCTTTATTACCTACACTCCTTAAAACTTCCGTAAATATTTACCCACGTAAACTTTCTCCATATCAGTCCTCTGATATTTCTCAATATCAATCTTAAATAACTTCGAGGTTCGAGGAAGGGTTTTAATCCGGATTACTTATCTACAAAGATTGAGACATACATAAAATATTGTCAATTTCATCATAATTCTTTTTTTTCTCGCCAACACAAGTAGAGGGTCGATGTCAATTAAAAAATATATGTATTTTACTGTTTTGTATTTCACACACATATGTGGTAGTGTTTTTAGTGTAATGGCCTAAAAAGTACTCTTCTTTAATATTGCAATTTACAATATATGTATGAAGATTTTGGGCGTTTTTTATAATGCATATTATTCTTGTGATTTCTATTTTATTATTTTTATTTTATATCTACTACGTTTCATGTATTTTAATAACGTATTAGTTTTTGTCTTATTTCTCTTTTATATTTATTTTGTTTTCTATAATACCGTTTTGCTACCTATCAACATTTGTTAATATTGTTTGTTCTATTTCTGACTAATATATTACCGCAGAATGGTAAGTAAAAGCCATAATATTTTATTTTTTAAAATCAAATCGCACTTTATTTTGTTTCAGGTCTGGTTTCAAAACCGACGAGCAAAATGCAGAAAGCACGAGAGTCAAATGCACAAAGGTAAGTTTTTTAATACAAACGAAAATGTTAAAATATGTTTTCATATTACTAACAGTGGCCATAATCCGTATTACGATATGAAGTTAAAAGTTATCTTCAATTTACGTATAAAGTAAAATGAAGTTTTCTGCATGAAAAATATAATACGCATATATGTTTTTATTCTAAAAATGTTCAATTATATGTAACCGACGAAGATACTTGAAATTTTAATACAAATTTACACATTTTCGTCGATAAATTTCCATTTTACTCTGCTAACTTCCCATTGTAATCTGGGCCCTAGGGTGGGATTCTGAATCTTCTCGCAAGGGTAGAAAGTTGTTAATTTATGGAGTTTTATTTTTTGCATGCGACTACACTTTGCTTTATATATGGCCTCACTGATGATTGAACGTTAAATGACGTAAAATTGTAAGGTTCATAGTCCATAATCGATGACAGACACGTGTTAAATTAGTTCACCTGAAGTAGACTAATGACCAACGATGCAATGTCATCATTTTCTATCGAATCCAATACATTCGTATAATGCAGCTCTATGAGTACTGCACATGAAATCGGAGGGCATCGTTCTGCAGTACATTCACGCCGTCCCTACCACGAAGAAATGAACTACAAAGGAACGTCGTATATAAAAAGACCAGAGTCAGCCCGTTCAGTTAGTCAGCCCAACAAGTTTAGTTCGCGTCAGACCAGCTCGATGACGTCACTCAGTTCCATCATGTAGATCAAGTGCAGTTACTTCAACCCATCATCTCGTGCTGAACAACCAAGTGCTGTATCTTATTCGCAATGTAATAAATACGCATTAAACAGCAACCCCGTGTCTTCTCTGTCAATATCTAACTGGGGTAGGAACTTCAACCAACCCTCAACAACCTATTCCTACAAAATGAACAGTTTTTCAATAAACCGGCATTTCATACTTGGACATTATATAACTGTCCGAAAAAGGGTAAGAAAAAAACGGGTTGGTATTCAACCTAATTAAATGTTTTGGGTAATGCTTAAGGTCGCAATATTGTTCTTAATAAAAATCATAATGTTTGGTTTCTATTTGGTTTGGTATAATCATTAATGTGGCCATAAAGAAAAAGCTTCAGAATAGAACCCCAGATCTTAAAAAAGGGGGTTTGCTTGCGAAAAATCATGCTTTTTGGATTACGGACATGTTGTGTGTTCAGAAAAACATTATTGCTGACAATCCTACCCCCACCATGCCTACATTTATGTACATGCATAATTACTAATGTCACATAGAAGTCATGCAGTCATAAAAGTATTTGTTTATTTAACACTTTTTATACATACTAGCGGACCCGACAGACGTTGTCCTGCCCGAACGTTGGCTTACCTGCTATTAGCTTGGAAAAGGACTTTTCATTGATTAGTAGGTACCTACGTACTTGTTTGTGATTAAATTCCAAAACTAAAAATTGTTAATTTTCAAATATTGAATTTAAGTAGGTACCTAGGTACTTGTATATGATTTCATTCTAAAACATAAAATAAATAGTTTTTCAAATATGGCATTCTTTTTGCAAACGTCAAACTCTGGTCTTCTCACCAACGGAGGGGTGTACTTATGTAGGAAAATGATTTATAAAAATGTGTTGAATTTAATATTATTTTAGTATTACCAAACATCCAGTAAAAAGAAATAAATAGGTAGAAATTACAAGGAATACTTTTTTAATACGCAAAAAAACAACATCTTTCCATTTTTTTGTAAAAGCATTCTCCTCAAATGCAACCCTGGTATATCGATGAATAAAACATTTACGCTCCTTACTTATTTTTTACATATTCGATCGAATATTTTAATATCTACGAACACGCACAGCGCAAAGATTTATATTTCTCTAAAAACCGCACGTAAATCGGTTAAGCCGTTTAGGAGGAGTTCAGTGACATCACACGTACAGAGGAATTACATATATATAAAGATACGTGTATAAGGGTGGGCATATTGCCTTAAGACAATTTCTTCCTACCTACCCAAACCGCTCAGTTTGAGAAAATTACAAGTACATGGGCATATTGAATCTTATGATTTTATGCAAAAATTAACTTAAAAAATACAAAAAATTATCACTTTGCTATGAAGGGAGTAGAGGGAATGGGAAGGAAAGAAGAAGGAAAAAGGAACACTTTAAATATTTAGATAGTGACATTTCAATCTTGACTTAAATGTAAATAAAGAAGGGGCGTCTCTAACATTAGTGGGTAGATTATTCCACAGTCGAGCAGCTACTACTGTGAAAGAGAAAGCAAGAAAATTAGAGCGATGAAAGGGTATTAAAAGGGTTCTCTCGTTACTAGAACAAAGAGATAGTCCGTGTTGTGATAGAAGTTGGAAGAGCTCTCTCAGATAAACATGCGAAGTGGGATTATTTAAAATATTGTGAAGAAGTGATAGAATGTGAATGTTTCTTCTATGCCTGATACTGAGCCAATGTAGTTGCGTGCGATATTCGGTTATGTGGAGAATTTGCGAAGATCAAAGATATAACGCATACAAACATTCTGCAATCTTTCCAACTTATCAAGTAATTCAGAGTTTGCATCTGGATAACATAATATGTACATTATTATTTATATCACTACAGAGATGGGTAGAATTTTTGTTTCAAGATTATGGATATTCGAGCGTTTACAGGGCTTATGACCTGTCATAGGTTGGGTTCAAGTGGCCACTTTATGTAGGTTCTACAACATTCTCCATTCCGCTTATTAGAGAATATCCATATCGGTGACATTTTTGGTTTTTTGTATATGTAAATATATATACACATACCAAAAATAATATTGTGTAAACAAGATCTGGTCAAAAAATTAAGTAAAATAAAAATTGCAGAGTCATCTGCAGGCGATTACTAGTAATTAATTTAACTCGGATAGAGTCTTAGCTACATAAATAAAGTAATTTGCTTTAATACTTAACCTCAATATCAAATACATAGATGGCGCTCCAAACGCGCTAGCGAAAGCTTTCCTTGTTTCATGACATATATACAAAAAACCAAAAATGTCACCGATATGGATATTCTCTAATAAGCGGAATGGGGAATGTTGTAGAACCTACATAAAAGTGGCCACTTGAACCCAACCTATGACAGGTCATAAGCCCTGTAAACGCTCGAATATCCATAATCTTGAAACAAAAATTCTACCCATCTCTGTAGTGATATAAATAATAATATACCTACTCCCCCTTGGGATAAAACCCAGAATTGTGTGTGTATAAATATGTAAATACACATACCAAAAATAATATAATATGTACATGTGCACAGTCAAAAAAAGTACACGTTACAGCACACGGGTTTTCATTTACCCGTATTCACGTGCCTCCAAAGCGGTGACCCCGATTATGAGTAAATTGTAGGAAATGTTGTTTTCTACAAAAAAACTATTTATGTTATTCCTACAACGCAAAAGTGCGTTGTACAAATAATTATTTACTTGTAAAGAGTTGCCGAGCAAAAATCTTAAAAAAGGGAAAACAAAGTGGTCATATTGACGAGCGCCCATGACCGTTTACAAGACAAAATGTGCTTGGCCACTGGACTATAAATTAAGGAAATCATTACACAGTTGAATAAAACTAAAATTGTCTGTGTCCGGGCGAATAAATTATACAGTTATGTGTGTGAAATAGAATCAGTACCTTAAACGAGCGATTTCGACTCTATGACTACTCTCAGGTAAAAAAAACTCCTGAAAAGATCAAGTGAGATAAGTCCGTCTCGTAGTGTAGTGGATGGTGCGTTCGCTAGCCATGCTTGAAGTCCCGGGTTCGATTCCTGACAGGGTCAACGTAAAATATTTATTTTAAAAGTAGTTCAGTGCACTATTTTACTGTCCCTGGAGCGTCAAATGCTGCGATTGGAGTACTTATGCAAGTGCCCTATGCAATACTAGGTGTGGATAGTGAAATTATGATGAAAATTAACGAAATTTTCATTACGTTAAATATTTATTGAACTAAAAATAAATTATTCAATAAAATTCAAACTAATATTTCGTGTTTACTTAATATTAAATCGAGATTTTTTATTCAATAAGTATTTTCAAATAATTAATCAAAACTAGATTTTAAAATAAAAAAAACAATCTTACTCTTTTTTTCTTTTCTTCCTTCCCACACGCTGACAAGCCTCTGGAACAGAAACTTAAGCCATGGTATCCTATGAAAGCGGTGCTGTCATTTACCGGCCACTATGTGGCGGTGGATGACGTCATAAAAACGTTGACTGTGCAAACTAATGGCGCTGGTTTCCTAGAGAGCGTTTAGCGAACAGAATATCCAACATCGGTGCTGTCATTTACAGGACTGCCGGTTATAGCGCAGCGGCGCAAACAGTCTTCGAATGGCTTTGTTCGTGTATAGGTGAACATTTTTTGCTGCCAATGTTGTCAAATGAGTGCAAACGTAATAAAGCAAAGACAATAAAAAAAGCCCAGTTAAAACATAAATTTCTAGAGCAATATCGGGACAACACTTGAAATATCAGGGGTGATTTTTCAAACGCTCTCGCGGCCGTAGGAAACACTTTTGTATTGCGTATTTTATGTAAATCGTTATCGTTCCCTCCCCTCACCTAATGGAACATAGGGCACTGCATTGGTACACCAATCGCAGCCTATCTTGATCATTTTTTGTTACATGAAGGTAAAATGATCAGTCTTAGGCTTCAGTTACCAGTCTCGCGACTATGAAATACTCTTGAGTGAAAATATCATTTTTAATAAATATTTCATATCAACCATGTTGGGAATCGAACCCAAGACCTCTTGCATGGTAGGTAAACGCGTTGACCATTACACCTCGAGGCCGACAAATGCTTGCAGACTGGTTGGATTTCCTCCCTAAAGTGGCCGCTTAAACCAGCCAATGACGGATCATAAGCAATGTAGACTACCATAGACTAACCTAGACTTCCATATTCCCTTCTCAAGAATGTTTTCCCCCTCAGTTGCAACAAATTTAAATATGAATATCTCCCTAGGGAGAAAATCCAGCCAATCTGCAAGCATTTGGACATACTCAAAACATTGTTGAACAATCAAATTGCTTACAACATGAATAATATAAATTGTTTGTTTTCTACAAGAAAAAAGTGATCATCTTTTATATTGTGTATTATTTTAATATTTAAAAACATTTCTTATAATGACATTATTTCTCTGTAATTAATTTCTACAATTGATGACTCCTGAAAAAAAAATCGGGGGGCTTATTCTAGCGTAAATTTTGGACGGATAAGCTGTCACGGCCGCCAGATAACGACACCTCTTTCTAAAGAAAACTTAAAAGTTTACATCTCTAGACACCGTTAAAACGACCGTCTCATTACACCCACCGCATAACGGTATATTTCAGCCGGTAGATGATGGCACCGCTTTCCTAGGAAACCGTAGCTTTAGCTGGTTATTTCTTTATGATTGAACTGAAAGTGAACACCATATTACAACATTTTTCTAGAAGTTTTTCACCTCAACCAAAGTACATGTATTCATCGGAAGAGGCTTCATAATATTATGTGTTGAATAAAATGTTTGTCGGTATCCTTCCAAAAGAGAAACATTCTTTAACTCTGTAAGGAAAAGGGGGCAGCGGGGAGTCAGGAGCTGAGGGTGAGTGGCCAGGGGGGCATAACAGTTTTTTAATTCGGCCATAACTCACAGTGGTGAATAATTGATGCACCGGCCCTGTTTTCCGGGGCGCCCACACGCGTACCTTGATTTCTGCTACACTTGAACCATTCTTCAGAGTCATTGATTTAAAAAAGACCTAGTTTTATATAATACCATCTAAACCAGGTAACATAATTTGATTGCGTGAATAGGGAAATATCACGTACTACGAATACCGATAAAAATATGGGAAATGAATTTAGAATAATTAATTGTATTTTCAAAATAAATGTGGATATTGTGGAGAAATGTTTTCATACATAAATGCAAAAAAAAAAATATTTTTTTAAAAATACGTTGCTAGAAAAACGCGTCGGGATTTTATTGTATTTATTTATTAATTTATATTTTTCTCTTACAAACTAAAATTAATAATAAAAATAATGTGACCTCACTGGGGTTGGGGTTACCCGTGCTGAGGACACTTAACAATATACTTTTTTGGAATGTTTTTACATTTGAGAATAAACAAAAAAGACTTACTTAATAAACAGAGATAATTAACAAAATATTCACAGTTTTAAAAACTAGGATTATATGTACATCTATATTATTTATATTACAAAACGCACAATGAAAATAACAAAAACCCAACATAAGCTATATACTTGGGGAGCGGTTGATTCAATATTGGTTTGGGCGAATGAGACAATCCATTTTACTTCTACCTAGCTCCACTATCCATTCTTTATGGCCTTTTTAAACATTTTCTCGTTACTAATTGTTTTAATAGATGGTGGAAGTAGGTTATAGATTTTACTTGGATAATACTCAAAATCCCTTTGGCCTTGGTTGTTGTGATTTCAAGATTCGTGATAATGTTCTAAACAAATTTCAATGGTCGGGAACAAATAAACATGAATCGTTACGTATTAGGGGCGTGGCCAATGGAATGACCGTTTTTGCGGGAATTCAAAATTACAAATTTAAAAATGTTTTTTATGCTACTAGCAAAAATATTTTACTTATCTTCGGGCTCCATATTCTGTCTCGGATACTGCCGGATAAGTTCATAAATATTTCACATACTCATAATTATAAATATTTATTTTGAGAATCGTTATATATTTTTATGTTGTATCGGTCGAAAAACGAACAACAAATATTTGAGGAAACTACAAGTGTAATATTTCTCTCACTAGATCAGCAGTAAGTCGTCTCTCTTTTCTCCTGTTTCTCCGTAACACTTTGCAGTGATTATGTTCCTACTCGGATGGGATAAAAAGCTTCCCCCAGCGGGGAAAGGAGGCGCAATCAAATCAAATAATTCCCCAAGGGACCCATTCCCCCCGCCCGCCACCAGCCCTCCGCCTGATAGACGTGTCACGGCCCTCGGCAGGTTAACTACTGGCGCATTAGAAGATTTAATGCTTAAAACGGGACCGAATTAAGAAATTGGGCTGACCTTTCGTTTATTAGGCGTTAAGTGTACAATCTACTTCCATTATCCATAAGGACAATTAGTAAGTATTCACAGTATAAAATTGACATTAAGAAATGGATAGTGGAGGTGGGTTGCACACGGATCAATGAGTGGATCAAGCCAAATAGGTAAAATGTGTGTACTGTTTATGAAATTTGGTCAATTGGTCTATATAAATTGGTTACGTTTTTTATGATTATTTTAGTTTTTATTGTTTATCATGTTAATGATAATTAGGTTAATTAGATTAATTGCGTTTTTTTATTATTATTGATATGTTAACTTTGTTAAATAACTCATTTAAGGCATGTTTCATATTTTGTAAAATGTTTCCCTTGGCATGGGACACCCCACCCCAGTGAGCGAACATTATTCTGTATTATAAAAAAGAATACAATCATGTAAAAGTATAAATAAATAAATAAGGATTGAAATGGATATCTCAACGGAGACAGATAAGTTTTTTTGAGATATGTCTTTTAAAATAATCGATGTGCTGCAATTGGGAAATATCACTTTTTTTACATTTTTAAAGTAATAAAGGTCTATAAAATACTTCCCAATAAAAAAAAATGCTAATTATTGGTAGCAAAAAAAATACTTTTCAATTTGTAATTTTGAATTCCCGCAAAAACGGGCATTCCATTGGCCACGCCTCTAATACGTCACGATTTATTTTTATTTGTTCCTGCCATTGAAATTTGTGTAGAACAATTTCATGAATCTTGATGTCACAACAACCAAGGCCCAACACGTCGCGTTTTTCTACTAATATATTTTTATTGATTTTTTTTTTTTACATTTATGTATGAAAACATTTCTCTACCATATCCTTATTAATTTAAAAAATTAAATGAATTATTCTTAATCGATTTCATATATTTTTATCGGTAATCGTAGTTTGTGATATTTCCCTATTGCAGTACCAAACCAATACCCTACCTGCCATTCACCATTAGGCACATGAACATCAATATCTCATTAATTATTCTAACTGTTGATTTTTGTCTACCAAAACCAGCCATTGACCATGACAAGACATAAGCCCTGCAAATGCCTAGAATTCCATATTCCTTTCTCCGAAATGCTCTCCATCTCTGTTGTAGAGTGTTAACAGATACTCTCATCCATGTCCGTAATGTAATTATTTAAAAAAAATACATTTCTACCTAAACGTAAGGTGCTGCGTACAACACTGCTCGGTGTCTATATATAAAAACTATTTTCTATTATTTTTTACCTTTCGCGTCGTACATTGGTTCAGTACAAAAAATACACTTCTCTTCGCGTAATTTAATTACAAAGTACTCCTAAAAAGAAGAGAATAATATGTTGGGGCCCCAAACATTAAAGTGTGGCGGGGCGTCAGGTCCGAGACTAACCGAATAAACGTAAATAAATATAAATAAAAAACATCGCAAGGGGGCAGAATAAAAAATAGCGAGGAGGGAATTAAACAACCCGAGTTAATCAAATAAGTGACTGCAAAGGGAAAGAGGGGGATGTTGAATGCAGTGCAAAACAGGAAACAATTCTTTACTTTGTTAATTTTTAAGCACTTTGTGTACTTTTGAATCTAATTTTTTAATTTAATTAGAACCAACGTTTCCCAAATGAAATTAAAATTTGTCACGCTTTTCAAAGAAAATATACTTTTTGTTATTTATTCACATGTTTATTTATTCATTCAAAATTACACTTGTTTAAATATTAATGAACTTATTAAGGCTTTTTAGGCTATGCCCGTGTCAAGCCATAATAATTAACAATAAAAATACATAGTAAAATTAATCAGATTAAATTATAATGACATGTGATGCAATAAAATAACAATCTAGAAAAAAAATGTATGGGTAATAAATAATAAAATTCCAAAGAATACAATGCAAAAAAGACAATCAGAAATACTTTTTTAAATATAAATTATACAAATTAAGATAATCAAAAATACAAAATAATGGCATCGTTAAAATCAACAGAATAATAGAAAATTATAGTAGTATTAATAAAAACGAAATAAGAGTATCATTAAATCAACAGAAAAAGAATGTATATATAAAAACATAATTGAAATGATAATTGAGATATGTTTTTTAGAAACTCATTCAATGCTATAGTAAGAAATATGAGTAATAAATAATATGCCAAATAACAGTACGTACTAAATTAAATAATACAAAAATACATAATGAAAATATTAATGTTTTGATTCAATTATATGTGTATTTTTGTTGCCTAATTACATAAAAATAAAAATATTAGCGGTTTCATTTGCCGAAATTTCAATTTTAAAATATATCAATCACCCGGGGCCTTATATACGAGTTTTAAATAACTTAATATTAGTAAATGGAGATCAAGTTGTGGTTGAATGGTGTTAGAACTTCTGAACTTTGAACTGCGAATCCGCGACACTAGCCACAAAACTCCAACCTGATTATCACTGTAATTTGTAAAAAAACATATAAATACTTTTTTGGTATTTGTTTAATATTTATTATTATTAAATAAACCAATTGGTGTTTTTAACATTATTTTATTTGTTTATTTTATTAGGTAAACAAACAGTGTGTACAAAACTTCTTGACAGTTTTTTTTTGTATTATTAGTGTAAATCACAAAAAAAAATGGTTTTCTGAAAACAATAATTCAAATTTTATTAAATAAAACAAATTAAGAAGATGAGAAATGAAGAAGGTGTAAATAATATTACTAATTTATTAAATGCGTGCTTCTTTAAATATTTCTATGACTTTTGACTTAAATTTACGTTCATTGTCATGAAAAATGTCAACCTCGCATGTTGATTAAAATAAATTTATAATAGTTGTCATTTGCAAAAATGTTGGTTTAAAAATTCTGAATTATCGAATTAAGGTCATAAATTATAAACGTTTTTTTATTGAAACTGTTTAACTTTTTTTCCAACATTGTGTACTGTAATTCGGGGGCTTAGGGTCATAAGGGCGAAATTACAAAAAATGCTGTTTTGTGTTAAGTACTAATCTGATATCCAAACAAAATATCCTGTTAGTGACAAAAAGATGAAACTCATCCGATAAGTAGTTACCTAGATAAATTTGTGTGAAACTACAAATGAAGCGTTTTGTTTAAAGTCAGAATAATAAAACACCTTTTACATCATTTTGTTAATTTACTAATGCAAGCGCAAGTTAGGGTCATATAGACGAAAGCGTAGTTTCATATTTTTAACTCTAAAACATTTTATGCTCTATTAACTGTATTTTTTATTTTCTTTATTTGTTACCCTTAAAAGACAGTATTATTTTTTGAAAACTGTTTTATCATTTATCTCAAAACTGTGTTTTTGTAGTTTCGCCCTTATGACCCTTAACCCCCGAATTATTGAGACACTTTGTGATATTATGGCTAAATTTAAACTATTCAAACAATCAAATAGATAATCAAAATTACTTTGTACTATGTTTTATTTTTGGGATTTTTTTTTAAAAGAAATATTTGCGTTCTTATGATTTACCCAAATATTTCATTTTGAGGGCCATTTTCAACGAGCTGTAAATAACTCACTGTTAGAAAATGGAAATCAAGTTGGGGTAGAGTGGGATTCGAACCACAGACCTTTGGTCTGTGAGTCCCAGACACTAACCACAAGACCACAAGACCACAACCCGATTTAAATATTCACGATCAAATTATACGTGTTTATTAGAACTTAAAAATATTTTTTGCCTGTAGTTACATTTTGTTTAGATTCTCCAACACGAAGCAAATACGCTATGTTGTATAAATTAGAGTGCTTTTTGTTTGCCAGGATGTGTGGGTTTGCATATTTGCAATAGTATTCTATAGGTACGCTGTTGATGCTTATTTACTGACTGGCGCCGTGGCGTAGTTGGTTAAACAGACAACTACGAATCTAGCGTCGTGGGTTCGATTCCCACCGCGCCAGTTGCTTGAAAAATTCCAACAAAGATTTTTTCTCTTCCTTCCTTATATATTTTACTTCCTAACCTACTTGCCAACAAGCCTCTAAAATAAAGGCTTAGCTATTCCTTAAAAAAATATACATATAAATAAACACCGCTTACAGCATCATCATCATTTCCCTTTCCCCGCCAGTGGTGCATAGATCACTGATTAAGTAAACCAAATGCAACGCATTTTGATAATTTGTTACATGAATATAAGGTGATTTGTCTTACGCTTTAGATGTCAGTCCAGGAACAATACACTTAAGTTTAAACAACCTTTAGAGTCAATATTTCACGTCCTCCCTGCCAGGAATCGAAGCAAGGGCCTCAAGAATCATAGGCTGATACCTACCTTTTGTGTCTAGATGGATGAAGAATACAGTTCTGTGTGTAAAATATGAGCAGAATCCTGGACGAGTATTTTCGATTCGATGGCAGGTAAAAATCCTGAATACGGAATCAAGTCAGATAAGTCCGCCACACCAGTTACATAGCGTAAGCAGATTTATCACAAATAAAAAAGATTTGTAATATGTTTGAAACCATTTTCAAATACAGATATTTCCGAAGTAAACGGCCTCAAAACAATTTTTTTTTTAAGATTAATTATTTTACTGGTTGCAGTTTCACGTCATAAATTTAAGTTCTTTACATAAGTCACAGCATCTCAGAAAAGTAGTCTCAGTAAATTTTACGATTAAATCAAATACCGCAACGGTGTCTGAAACGTCTGTGTGAAATTCTATTGACACATCATAGTACGAGTATATAAAAATACTCATTAAAATGTCTATGGAAATCTACAAATGATATAATATTTCAGAATCGATGACAAAATGTGATTTCTGAAGAACTGTTTAGAATGCCACTAAAACAATTGGTTCATTGACAGTGTCTGATTGCTTTTTGTTCCAAGTTTGCCTTACCTCTCCCACTAAACCGATTATCGCCGCCCCGACAAAACAAATCATCCCTACTTGCCCCGAGCACACCCTACCCCGCTCTCCTCTACTAGGAACACACTGATTTTTAGTAATTGTATAAAAAAGCGGTCGATAGAGTTCGGGGAAAAGCGAATGGTTGTGATACCTTCTTTTCGATACGGAATTTTACCAAAAACTATATTCAGCCAAAAAACTCGTTTTCATTGAAATTCTAATAAAATTTCAATCAGAAATAGGAATGAAACAATATAAACTAAAATATTTCTAACAGTAATTTCAAAAAAACCGTCACGCCGTTTCCCCGTAAAGTTGGGCAGAGAGGATAGAATGCTACATCACTCTGTCTTTTCATACAAACCTTGCTTCATCTATATTCATACATCTTATAATGCATGCACGACGCCGACGGTTACTCCAACTTTTGACATGTCCCTCTTCAAGCATTTGTTGAATTCGGTCATGCCATGTCTTTCTCGGTCTTCCTCGTTGTCCGCATCCATCAACATTCTCATCGTAAATTCTTTAAGCCGTCGCTGTTCATTCGCTGTACATGTTCAAACCAACGTAGTACTCCTTTATTTATTATGTCCGTAATGATTATATCAGATTTACATAATGCACTAATATCGATAATTGTACATCTGTAATACGTAGTTTTACCACACATTTGCCTTATAGGTCGTATTTCGACTTTATTCGGCCTACTTTCATCCTTATTTTTCCGATTCCATACTTCGCTTCCATGCATAAGGGTCGGCACCTTCTGGTCTCCATGATACACTTTTATCTCCTACGAAATAGTTATTTTTTGTATGAGTAATTCATACGAAAAATGATAGATTTATATTTCAAACAAAAACATCACTTTTTTTTTTTTTAAAGATAAATACTTGAATTTTTATTATTTACTCAAATATTAAAATTTTCGGACCATTTCCTAAAAGTCGCAAATAACTTGTGCAGGAAAAATGGAAATCTAGTTGTGGCAGAGTGGGATTTGAACCTCGGACCTTTGGCCCTTGAGTCCACAATACTACCACGGGACCACAACCCGGTTTTTTATCTGATTTAATTTTTCGTTTTGCTCATATTTTTACTAGTACTGTAAATAAGCTGGTTTAGTGTTTTTTTTTGTTTGTTTAGACTATCGAGCTAAGCCAAAAGTTTTTTAATCTTTTTATGCATCGTATTATCAGGGTAATGTTTTTTTTAAGTTTTGTATTTTTGAAATTTCTCCGCGTGTGACGTCACAAGTTCTCTTCGGTGAGTCCAGCTGATTGGTCAGTTGGCTTCCAATAGATTAGAAATTTATCGCATCATTTTATCATTGGTAGATTCAGAAGAATCAGTGAAGTCATTCAAAGCAGTTTGTTTTTTTTAAATCATTATTTTTTTTATACATTTTCAAGAAACTTCACCGCACAATTAAATGCTCTTTTTTTAACCGCGCGTAAAAAAATATTTTTGTATCCAATTTCCTGTAGCACTAAACTTCTTAAATAATTTAAGTTTATTTTCATTTTAAAATTTTAATATCGATTATCGCCATTTTCCAAAGTCTGTATAGACAGCTTTTGGAAAATGGCTTGATTACGAAAATATTATTAGAACTTCGTTAATACGCATCTTATTGATAAAAATAACTGGTTCGAAAAGAAGTATAAATTATTAGAATGTACTCGTTTGTTAAAACCAAGCGAATTTCATAGACAGAAAAATCAGAGAGTGATATAATTCAAGAAATATGGTGATATTCAAACATAAACAGATTGGAAATGTTACACAGCTGATAAGCAGAATGCATGTCCAGATTTCTTCTTCTTCTGAGAGATACTTAGATCCGTGTTACAGAAAAATAGTTGTTCTCCTGAGATGATGAGATCTAACTATTCCTCCATCTCTTGGGCGGTCTCGGATTTCAGTGTAGAAATCGCTATAACTTGAGATTTCTACTTCCAGATATCCGAAAATCATGATCCTGTTCCACTAGATTTACTTTTTGAAACAATGTTCAATTATTTTTTAGGTTTTTTAAATGAGTGGGTATCTACGAGTATCATGCGCGGTCCGTCCATAGATTGGATGAAACCAATGCTTCCCTAAAAAAATACATTTTAAGAATATGTACATATATTTTTTTTTATAATAAAATCAGCTATAAATTAACTAGTCTTTGAAATAACTAAGTACTGCAAATATTTTTTCGATTAGTTTAATATTTTAATTGTAGCAATTTTAAATGGGTTTGATGTTCATTTCTTAAAAACTTCTGGAAAATTGCGACAACCCCACACACGACCTTCCGACTGCGCAGTTGTGCGCGGACTGGTGTAAAATACACTGCGCTCAGAATAAATCTGGAATATAGAAATACGTAAGTGTTTTAGTTCCTTTAAGGCGGTCTTTCGGTAATTAATTTTACAAGTCCGCGCATGCTCAAATTGATTTTTTAAGTATCTCTGGAACCAATTCTAACATACCAATCCAGGTTGATTTTCCACATATTGTGACGGTTTTACATTAGTTTTGGAGCATTTAATTGTGATTGGTGTAAGACAAAATTAACATTGTAATATTTGCATACTGGTATCTACAGTGACTCACGGTGATATTCGTACAAGCGCGCGTTCGGATTTTTGTCTTGAATATCTGTGAAATTATTACATATATTAACGTTTTCTATTTTGATTTTACATCCTAAAGTACTTTGAAATTGATTTCAATCAATAAATGTGAACAAACTATTCACAAAAAAACACAAAATACAAAACACTCATTACTGTAAAAATTCAAATTGGCTTGAGGTTTTGGATTAGCCGGGAAGACACAAATGAGAACCTGTCATGATATAGTATATTAGATTATAGTACTGAGAATGATCTGTGTGTTGTGAGTGTATATTTTATAAATCTGAGATACTAAGATACTTCACACTTTCGTGCTTGAATATATTGAGACATGAAAGCCAAAATATCGTAACTGACAAAAACAATGTTTTACGGAGAATGTTTTTGCTATTATTTAATCATGTGCATGCTTCCACTTTCCATAATATTGTATCCCAACTCGACACAGGGCGCTTGGCCTTATTATGGTTGTGTTATTATTTTTTGGCAATATATCAAATATGTATTTAAATAGGCGGCCTCCGTGGTGTAGTGGTCAAGACGCTTGACTCAATCACGGAAGGTTATCGCTTTTTGGTGAGAACACAAAAATTAAATGTGATTTTCCTCAAGCTTGGGTATTCTGTGATGTAATTTACCACTTAACTCTTTACACATGAACTGAAGTACTCTCTTATGATTAAGAAAATCCACAAGAAGTTTCTGAGATACCTCTACATGAGAGAGTGCGGGTATTATCCTTGGCTCTACCCGACCGAGTTTCTCCAGGGTATGCTTGGTTACAACAGTTTAGAGACAAGAAGGAATGTGTATTTGACTACACATTTTTATCGATTGTTGCGCGGTGTGATCGATAATTCTGAGATTATGATGAGCATTGGTTTGTATGTTCCTCATAATTACCTAAGATAGCATCAGCATAGATTGTTTCATATTCCGAAACACAAGACCAACCTACCTATGGTTATGCCTGTTCGAAGGGCTACCGCTATGCTGAACAACATCGCTTTGGATATTGATCTGTTCCATGTATCGGAAGGGGTTTTCCGGAGCAGGATTCTCCTACTACGTTGACATGAATCTCTTTCATGTATTTTTTCTTTTTTATAGTATGTACGTATTGAATATATGTTTGTGATGTATATGTTATATTCAAATAAATTATATGAATTGAATTAAATTTTATTTTATTTAATTGGGCCTCCTGGCCTGTGGTGGTGAAAAAATATATACATATATAAATATAAACAAAAAAAATATTTTGCTTTCATAATTATTAAGGTATATATATTTTTTATACGCCTCCACTCGTTTGCGATATTAAGGTATTTGGTTCTCAAAGTATACTCCTTTAGAATTAAGAAAACAAAATATTTAACAACAGTGTAAGTCACTCTCCAGGTACAAGAGTTAGTCTCTTTTTTGGAGAGTTACAGTGATAACATTTACTAGATGTGTAAAAGTAGATATGTATAGAATTTTTAAAAAACATGTACCTTTTATGAAATTCATTAATATAAAATAAAAATAAATAAATTATTCCCATAAAATATTGATTTTATAGTTTACGATATTTTGGAGTTCATGGGTCGATAGAGTATCAATGTCAGTACCTTAAACTCCGATAGTGCACATTTTATTTATTTATACAAAAAAAATATTACGAATAGATGCAAAATACTATATTCGTCGTTCAATAAATGGAATGTTTAAATCAGACACCAATAATAGTTTAAAAACTGCCCTATTTCAACCTTATAATACTCCACACACCAGCAATAAATCAAATTCCCCCGCTAAATTTAAAGTGTAATGTTTAAAATCAATCCGTGGAACTGCCGCAGCATCTGTTATGTATGCAACCCTCTCTAACCCCTCCCTTGAAACATTTAACTTTATTTTATTGAACTTACAAATTATCGTTCAACCCTCTACTCTCCACAGTTAACAAAGGGTTGCCGTGATTTGTGTTAAGAAAATATATCTTCGTGTTAACATTCATCGTATCGTTATTTAACTAGAATTTGTGAGTAAAGCTAGTATTGGTTAAATTGAAAATTACAAGGGTGTATAATTAAGTCCATGACTTTTGTAAAAAAAGATAGTTGTTTGGGCAAAAATGCGTTTTATTTGTCAACATAGTCTCCTTTGAGCTCAATTCACTTCGTCCAACGTTTCTCCAATTTTTTTATGCCTTCCAAATAATAAGATTTGTCGAGGACTAAGGTCTTAAGGACTCTCGTGTGGCTGTGGTGTGATACGAGTCACATAGGATACAAGACTTGATATATCTCTCTTATTTATTTGAATGATAAAGCTGTATGTTTTGTAATCTTCAAACGGATATTTTCACATCGGATTTGAAAACTATTTTTTTTACAAATATGCTGGATTTTAATACAAAAATTGTTTTTTCCTAAAAGAATAATTATACGAATGAAAGCAATGTCAATACAACAATTAATCTATTTCATTATTATAAGAAAGAGTACGAGAATATAAATAAAAACATGGAAGGAAGAGACGCTCTTCTGTGGCCGGTGTTTGTGTGGAAGAGGCAAAAACAAAAGCAGAAATTCGTTTCAATCAGTCGGTTATTGGCCAGTCAGTTATGTGACCGGCGTATTTATGATTTTTAAATATTTTTTTTCATCGGCTTGAATCAAATATCTTTTCTATTACTATTTCTTAAGGTTTGGAAATACGATATTTTACTTTTTTTTTTTTTACATTTTTTTTGCACCACAACAGGCCAGGAGGCCTAATTACAGCGGTTGTTACTTATTAGTAGCACAAAAAATATTTTTTAATTTGTAATTTTGAATTCCCGCAAAAACGGCTATTCCATTGGCCACGCCCCTAAAACGTCACGATTCATGTTTGTTTGTTCCTTACACATATATATTATATTATCTATTCAGTGGTTCCTAATCATACAAATTTGTTTAGAACATTGTCACAAATCTCGACGTCACAACTTTCAAGACCAAACATGTCGCGTTTTTCTAATGACGTATTTTTAAAAATAAACTTTTTTAAATTTATGTATGAAACCATTTCTCCACAATATCCATATTGATTTTGAAAATACAATGAATTAATAGAAATCCATTTTAATTTTATTTATCGGTATTCGCAGTATGCGATATTTCCCTATTCATGAAATTTTTCCATAGCGACTACGTACGTATGCACCTGCGCGCACGTAAAAGTTCGATTATTTGTAACAAAATTATGTAAATAAGTATTAATTTATTGTAATATCAAAATGTTCATAGTTCGCATTACTCTAATAATTATTCGCTTTGGCATAACACTATTGAAGTCATAATTCTCAGTGATGTCATATTTTTTGTTCTTTTGTGAACTTTTCCGTTTTAACTCGCTTCTCTTATGCTTCATGTTTTCTTATTTTTAACATATTACAACAGAGATGAAGAACATTTTAGAGAAGGTAATATAGAATGTGCGCCTGAACTACTGAGCTCAATAAAATTAAATATCCCAACTAGAAACCTCAGACAAAACTTACTCTTTCATACCGATAACCATAGAACCAACTACGGTTTTCATTCTCCTATGCCCAGAATTCTTAGGTCTGCCAACAAACATACCAGTCTTGATTTCTTTAATAAAAAGTTGTCTTCTTTCAAACGATTACTGAATCAAATTCAATTCTACTAAACCAAGTCTACTAAATACCATTGTGTCTATAATTTTCTATGTATAAACATGTTCTTAGAAATGTCCATTGGGCGTATATATCAATAAATAGAAGTCTAGGCATCTACAGGACTTATGACCTGTGATTGGCTGGTTTAAGTGGCTACTTTACACACTGTGTAACATTCACCATTCTGCCCATATTTTAACATCTGTATTCCTTCATTTTTTTCATCTGTTGATGTTTGTGAAGTTACAGAGCTTTTCAATGTTTTTCATATTATCAGCAGAATGTTTTTTTTAAGTTTTAATTTTTTTTAATTACTCTGCCTATGACGTCACAAGTTATCTACGATGAGTTCTGCTGATTGATAAATTAGCTTCCTCGAAAACCGAAAGTCTATCGCAACACTCTATCATTGGTTGATTCACAAGATGTCACATGACGATCTTGCAGTATCAGCTCACGCAAAGCGTCTATTTTTTCTGGCACAACAGCCGATTTTGGATGACCTTCATGAAATTCGTCCTGTAACGAAGTGCGACCACGATTAAATGTATAAAATCAGCGAAACACGGTGGCTCGAGATGGTGCTTCATCACTAAAAGTCGCAGAGGGTTGATTGGCACACTGTTTTTGGTTTAATCCACGTCGAAAGTCATAGAAAATCACCTCACGAAAATGTTCATAATTTAGTTTCATATTTTAGCAAAATTATTTTTTTAAGTATCTGTAAACAACGCAAATATCACTTGTATGACAAAACGTTCAGGGTACGTTTACCATTAAAAATAGCAAACCTCACTATGCCAATGTCAAGTTCGACATATTCACACTGATGTTGCCATATCTCGAAACTCAAGTAACAACCATCTTATGATACACTGTTTTATATCAAGTTTATATCAAAAGAAGTTTGGTTTTTATTTTTCAATAATTTAGTTCGGCTATGTATGTATTTAACAAAATTATTTTCAATTATTTCCCAAAACATATATTTGAAATATTATTGATTAATCATTACCATTATTTTGATAGATAATACGAGTTTATTTGGTTGAATCGTAGATAATCAATTATTGCATTTAAATTAAACTTTTTTTTTCATTTGCTACACTTTTTTGGTGTTTATTATTTATATTTTTTATCATTGGTTCATATTTAATTGTCTTTTTTTACACACGTAGGTAAAACCGATTGCACAGGAATTATCACATTCGGAAGTAGGTGGAATTCATTACTAATACTAGAATTTAGATTTTTTTTTTTTGAAAATAGGTATGAGGTATGACGCATTGTTATACGCATTTTTATTGGATCCATTACACTTTTTTCCAATTCTTAATAACACATAATAACTTTAATAAATGTATATATTATTTATGCACACGTGTTATTTTTGTAATGGGGGCATTGTGTTTTGATTAACTTTGCCTGGCATAATAATATAATGAATTGAATTTTCTTTACTTAAAAACAATAGTTATTTCTGAGTAGGTTCAATTATTTATTTTTTAAGTTTACTTCCAAAGTATAATTAAATTATTTTGTCGAATGCAATGTCTATTCCGTGGCTATGATATGAATGACAATTTATTGTAATAAAAAATAAGTCATCCAATTATTTTTATAGATTATGAAAATTTTAACTAAACAGTATCTCTTTGTTTTTTTTTAAATACCAGTATTTAAAAATATCTCATCTTTTGCTTGACGTAATACGATGCTACAGCACCGTCTGCAGAGGGATTTTCGAACTTAGTATTTTTTTAATGTGCGAGTATTGTGTGGAATGTTTCAGCTGTAACATGTTTTAGGAAATTCTCCACATTTGCTCTGACGAAGAAACCAATGAAAATTCTAAAAAAAATGCAGGATCTTGACTTAATCAACAGGCCCTCCAATCTACTTGAAGAGCGTTTGCATTTGGTGTCCTGCTATCACCAATACGAAGTGGTTAACTTATTAATTCTGACGTGCGTTATTCCAGGGCTCGTGCTGTCGGGTCCCCCGGGCGGCACGCCCCTGGAGCCGTGCAGGGCGGCGCCCTATGTGAGCGTGCCGGCCCTGCGGCTGCGCCCCGCGCCCCCGTCCTACCCCGTGCCGCCGGCCCACCACGCCCCGCCCCCGCAGGCTGCCTTCTCGCCCTTCGACCCCGCGGTCCTATCGGCCGCTGCACAACAGGTAAATAGGTTTTTATTTATAATGAAGGAGATATAATAGACTACAACGCCAACAAAACAAAATTCTAAAACTGACATACGACCTGCAACATTTAACTCCAACAAAAGTACTTAACAACAAACAATAAAGAGACAAAACAATTCAATATACCCAAACTTTGTCAATAAATTCAAAAAACTAATAATGAACGAACTTATAGACACGAAATCAAATATTACCAAAAACAGTAGTAGACATTCATAAAAACAAAGTATACATAATGCAAGGACGAATTAAATTTACAAATCAGGAACTTTACACAGCACAACGTTTTACTAGAGGGAATAATAAAACAAGAAAAAATCAACGTTTGCCCGCTGAGCAAATCACCATCTCATAAGGAAAAAAAAAATGTACTTGTATTTTACAAATTTTAGTATTTAATATAATCCGTAAGGGTTTTTGTATAATTTTCACATCAAATAAAAAAAAATCAACAATTTCAAAAAAGTTAATGACGTTACTTTTTCAATGTACAATACAAAATTTAAAAATATAGATTACACAAACATCACTCTGTCAGATTTAAAATTTACACTAAAAATGTATTATGTAACTTAGTAGACATTATAATAATAAATATGTTCATCTCTCCTCCCCTCCTTATCCTCTCTTCAAGCATTTTTGTCCTTATCCCGCCCAATTTACAGTAACTTAATGTTCTTAAAATAAATATTAAAAAATCTTTGATTATTGAGTACATGAAAATAACATTTTTAAATGTATGAATTGTATGTATTTATTTGATATGTAATATATTTTCTTTACCAACTTTGTATACTATGTGGAAATCTGTTATTAGTTCTGAGTTTATACACTATATCTGTTTGTTTACTAAAAATATGTATGTAGAACTGTTGATTTCCCAAATAAAATAAAATAAAATAAAATAATATATTACATCTCTGTGATTGCCACCATGTCTGCTAAACGACTAGGAAAATGATATTTAATTTCAATTTTGTGTTTGTTAATAAATCATTATTTGGTAAAAACTTGCCAAACTTTTATCTCATTTACTATACAACATTACCTACCGTTATAATATATTGAGGTTTCCATAAAAAATATATTAAAAACTTTGTGATCCAAAGAATAGTTTATCAGAAGAAATCCTACAATTTGTAGTGTTTAACTGTTAAGGACAATTACACTACAAAAAATTACGTTTAAAAGTTACGTTTTTGTCAAAATGGGCAAATGAGTTATTTTATCGTATTCTTTTCATTTAACCCGTTCTGTTCATTTTGACAAAAACTTTTTTGAAATAACCATTTTTTCGGAGCAATCGGCCCTTGGAAGTTTTGGTATCTATAAAGCAAAGCATTATATATAATATTATATATTTTTCTTGTTCTTCAGCCTTCTGTTCTCCACTGCTGGATATAACCTTTTCCATATCCTTCCATTTTTCTCGGCCGGTTGCTACTTGCAGCCAATTTTTACCCCCTACAGCAGCTATGTCGTCGGACCATCTTTTTTGAGGTCATCCAACGCCTCGCTTATTCTCCCGAGGTCTCCATCTTAAAATTTTAGGGGTCCATCTTGTGGAGTCTTGTCTCGCAACATGTCCTGTCCATTGCCACTTCAGTCCTGCTACGCGATCCATGATATCCGTTATTCTGGTTCTGTTCCTAATTTCTTCATTTCTTATTTTGTCTCTTAAGCTACTACCAAGCATGGACCTTTCCATGGATCGCTGTGTGCATTTGAGCTTTTCTACATTTCTTTTTGTGAGGGCCATAGTCTCTAATGAATATGTGGTCACTGGCAGTATACATGATTCATATGTTTTCTTTTTCAGACAAATTTATTTTCAAGTATGTGCCTAAGTTTTGCAAAAGCTGCCATTCTCATTCCGATTCGTCTTGGCAGTTTCTCCGTTTGATTTAATATTTCGTAATATAATATTTAGTTGTGTTTAAATCAGTGTGAAAAAATTAGCATTTTGATGGTTTTTTTCAAAGAAATATTTGCGTTATTTTGATTTACCCAGATATTTCAGTTTTGGGGGACATTTTCAATGAATCGTAAGTAACTCAATATTAGAAAATGGGAATTAAGTTGTGGTAGAGTGGAGTGTGAATCTTGTATCCACCAGTCCGCGACACTGGCCATGGGACCACAGCCCAATACAATAATTCTATTTAGAAAAAAAAAGTATTTCATTAAAACGAGTCATAGTGGAAATTTCTATGTAGGTACTATTTTATTTTTCAAGTAAATTCATAATCAAATAATGCGATTTTTTCCTATAGTACGCTGCAGCAGCTGGACTGTTCGGGTCCCCCCTCGGCCTGGCTTCTCTAGCGCGCTGCAAGTCCTCATCCATCGCTGACCTCCGCCTCAAGGCGCGCCGCCACGCCGCGGCTCTGGCCCTCCTCGCGCGCTCCCCTGACCGCCCCCAACCCCCGGCCTAGACCAGGACCAGGACTCCTGCTGTAGGCCGTCTTCCTTACCGGATTGTCAACACGGTTGATATAGTTTTAAATGTGCGGGCCCTAAACGTGGAACAGTGAACGTTTGTTTGTGTAAGCAGTTTCTTCCTTCAACAGCAGCAGGCTTATTCTGTCACAATTTCGTTTCCGTTCGTTCGTCATATATCCATCTCACTCTCGCGCAATTGAAGTCCCTCTCATACGTTCGAATGCATTTACGAATCGAATTAGTTACAGAATAAGACCACAGACACGATGATAGCTGAGAGCGATGAGCGATCATCCAGTTATGTGGACAAATTTTGGTTCAAATATAGAACAATTTCGTGTTATCAGAATTCGACCAAGAACTCTATGCTATGTACTCGTATTTGATTACTATACAACACAATCTTTTACCGACAAATCTTGCGCAACTTCAGGTTATGCTATTTTTTGCGTCTTCAATGTGATACAGGCTTGAGATTTGAACACTTTAAATGTGTCATTAATTTAAAAGAAATGTCGCTAAGGTAATAATTTAAAATGACAATTACAAACCTTGTCCCTCGAATCTTTGTACGACGATCGAACAGTGCTCTGATATGAGAAACTATTATTTTTCTGTCGTTTGCACATCACTGAAAACCGCTGTCAACTTCATCAGCTCCAACTTTGTTAACTACACTCCTCCAATGTGGCTAGATGGATCTACATCCACTTAAAAACCTGTCGTAGTCCTAACTATGTCGGTCCTCTTTTCTTCCCTTCACTCCTTTAATTAACTTTTTTTAGAATGCAATCCTTAAACATTCCACCGATTCCCGGGAGGCAACCAAAATAATACTATTTTTATCGAGTCTGGATGTTTTGTACAGATAATTCATCGATTCATTGATCCCATTAGCCGTTGCTGAGCAAACCCGAAAATATCATCTAATACTTTAAATGCTGTGAGAATTCATACGACTACATTTAATTTTATCATACAAACATGGTGATCTAAGTTTGATTTTGAAAATCGTCGTTGCGCCAGCAATATCTGTTAATAATTTTCAGGAGATTAATAAAGCAATATAAAATAACTTGGAATTATTAGGGATAGATCTTCCGGCTTTTCTTAGATCTATTCGCCACTAAAACAGTGTGGGATGAAGATGGAATGGTATGGTTTAGCTCGAAGTCTTATATGTTTATCGTGTTTGTGAATATATTGTATACCATGATTTTATTGCCCCTGTTTGTCTTTGCAACATAGTTTTATATTATTTTTGTTCAGTTTCTTTTATATATTTTTCTTCATATAACTGTTGTAATTGGCAAGATTTTTTTGCAGATTTTTTCTTTGACAAAAAAGGAAAATTATATAACTTTATTATAAAATAATATCCAAGTACCTATCTGTATGAGAAATTAAAAATAGTTTGGAAAAAGAAAGTTCACTTAACAGATATTGCCGGTGTATCGACGAAATATTATTTATTTATTAGACAATTTTAATCCGCATTACTTTACGGGTTTGTTTATATATGTGTGTGCATACCTACGCATCGTATTAAATAAGCAGACGGATTTTTTTTGTTTTGAATTTATTTTTAAACGGTCATCTTTAATCTGTGACAATCAATCAATTTTGCTTGTTTGTATGATTAGTTCATTTTAATGGTTCATCTTTGAAATACACATTTACCATTTGCATCATTATTCTTATGCAGGTACGTTTTAAATTTTTGTGCAAAACGTATTTCTTAAAATATCGGTATTTTTTTTTTATTATTCCTTTTTTAATCACCACGTTTCAAAATCTATCACCAACGTCAACAACAAATTGTATTTTTAATTTTATAAGTCGTCTGAATAACATTGAAGTCGATTTACTAACAAACAAAAGTACATATTTTAAATGACCTCTTATGTAGGCTATTCATTTGCTTTTTAAAAAGGAACCCCTTTAAAAAATTATTTAAAAATGTTATTTATTGCTATCGATGTAAAATGTACATAATAAAATTAATTAATAAAATAATGTTTCTAAATGGATGTTTCATTTTTATTGTTTTGTTGTTAAATCCCACAGATGAAATGTACATAACTAATCCAAATAAAGATGATTTCAATTGTCTTAGGATTACCCTAATACAACTTCTTGTACACATTTCTATAGTCATGAAACTCTATCGTGGTATTGTTTATGGTTATAACGAAACATAGGTATTTATTGAAAATGTTTTTATTGAAACTATTACCTATGGTACCTACCTCTCTCCCTCTCTCACTGTCTCAATTGTCTCTGGTTGGGATTAACGAATGCTTTATTTTGAGCCTTTGGAATAACAATGTTCCAACTAACGATTTGAGTTGATTTTCGTCTTCTCTTCTTTTCTGCATCCGCTCCTAAAATGAGCATGTAGACATCATCAGTTGCCTCCAGGAGACCCTATCGCCAGCCGGCACTGCGCCTCCTATTCCCGCTGAATAAAGTCGAAAGATCGTCATCGACGGCCTTCTAAGATGCCGAGAGCCCGCAGGTTTTAAGTAGAGGCAACTTGGATTTAGGTTCTCCTGAGGCATGCGCAGCACGTGTCTAAGCCAGATCCACCGCCGAATCCTCAGACGCTCGTAATAAGAGGCTGCTGCGTCCGTTCTCGGATTTCAATGTAAGTTATAAAATCGAATTACTCTTAAACCTCAGAAGAATTTGAGCTACCGTGTGAAAACAGTTCCATTAGTAATAGTCTTTATTCTTTCTATACACATTTACACTATCTACTGGATATTAAATTTGTGAACCTTGTCTCACAAGTTGTTATTAATAATGATGTCAGTGTTGGGTGGAACCTTGTAGTTCTAGGAGGTCGATTTATGGATTTATAATAAAAAGCGGTAAAACAATTTACATGATTTTTTGCATCACATTTATGTTCATAATCATAATAAATATTGATTGATTGATAAAATGTATTGACATTTTATATATTTAACTTTTATACAGACATTGGCTACATGTTGGAATACAGAATATTATTATTTGATATACATTCATTTTTTTTTTCTGTTGTTTATTTTTCCATACATATATTATTTACAAATAAATAAGATTACAAAAATACACTTTAGAAAAATACATCTTAAAATTAAGCTATAAAATGAATTGGAAAAAGTGCCCACAAAGACTTCAGCGTCTGAGCGTGGGCCATTCCTTTTATATAATTATTAAAAAGTTTATAGCATATACACAGGGTGTTCTTTAAACCCTGCCACATCTGAAACTACGATGATCGGTATGAGCAAGAAGACATATTGGCACATTAAAATATTTTTTTAGAACGAATAATTTTTTTAAAAAATAAATATCAAAAAATGAACATGGATGCTTACTTCTGCAGGGGAGAAATGAGGAGGGGGGGGATCTTGATACTGCGCCGCGCTCCCCTCACTTCTCCCCTGCATAAGTAAGCAACCATTTGTTTTTTTAATTTTTAATCTTTTTAAATTTCTTTGTTCTAAATATTTTTTTTAATATGCTAATATGTCTTCTTGCCAATACTGATCATTGTGGTTTCGGATGTAACCGAGTTTAGAGAATTTTATTTATATGCTACGGTAGTAAAAATATCCGTTGAACAGAACTTTTAATAGATATTTAAATTGTGCTCCATTAAACACCGTCAGTAGGCAATTTGCATAACATTTTGTTTATGTAATTGCCGCAGTTTAAGGGGCCTTATGTTTGAGACGTAATATTTTTTTATCTAGGTAAATGTAATATGCATTATTATAATAGCTTTTTAAGTGTTATTTTCCAATTTCATCACAATAAAACAAATTAAAAATACGATGATAGATTCCCTGTAGATAAATTATAAGTCACAGATTTTTAGTGTATATTTTCACATTCATAAAAATATAAATTATTTTTATTACGCAAACTCTGATTAAGAATATATAGGCAATGTGAAGAATAAATAACATAAGATTGTTATTCATAAAAAATGTAAGTAGGCCTGTAACGGCCACTATAATCAAACAAAACTGACCTTGGCTTTTTTTATTATTCCGAAAACAGTTTTCATTTTAATCAACTTTTATTTTCAATAATTCAATTGTGAGATAATTACTATTCCCAACGAGTAAAAATATTTAAAATTGCGAAATACCGAGAGGGATATCTGTTAAATCAAATTATAAGGAAACGGTAAACCTATGTATTGTTCAGAAAACATAATATCATCATTTGTATTTCTGTATCCAAAGTATGATATTAAACTATATTAGCACCCACCAAAAATTGCAGACATGATGAAATTCGATACGAAAAATGTTTTGTTACGCGAGGTAAAAATTAGTGCATTCAATTATAGGGCAAAGTTTCTTGAAAATGTAAGATAAAAATATTTAAAATTATTTTAATAAAAACGAACTAGTAAATACTGTCACTCTAAAATCGCCATTAAAAAATGGATGATGAAGGTGGGATGTGCACGGATTGATGAGTGGATCAGGCCAAATAGGAAGAAATATGTATTTATTTATAGTGCTATTATTACTGAGTTTTGTGTCTTTTTAGTATGTTTAATATGTATTTATTTTATAGAACTACGTCACTTTTTCATATACGTCAGCCAATGATAATAGTGCTGTGGAAGATTTCATTTATTTTATTTATTTATTTAGTTTTTATTTACATTTAAAACATTACAGAGCATCCAATTCATTCTCAACAGATTACAGAATATACCCATCAGATTTATTAAATAAGAAAGAGAAAAATAACGTCATGTAAAATGGCCATATTATGTACATATTTCAATTCGGAAATTGCCTTCCTAAGATAAATCCCACTGTCATTAAATATATCGACATCCGAGGCGATACAATTAAATAACACGATTAATAATCATTAATAATATTTCCGGTTTACCAATCGGCAAAACCAACCGAGAGGAAGCGCAAGAGAACTTGAGACTTCACGCGATTAATTTTAGAAATACAAAACTTTAAAAAATCATAGCTCTAATAATTTGATAAATAAAAATAAAAAATAAAAATCTTTAATAGTCTATTAACAAATAAAAAAACCTTAAACTTCCTCAATGCAGCCTAGGTATATTGATTATGTGTTTGATTAGAACAAGACGAGCCGTCTTGCGCTTCAAATCTATTCCAGATACTATGAAATATTGTGTTACAATATTTGAGTTTGTCCAAATGTTTGTAGACAAAAGACTGGATTTCACCCCCTCGGGAGTCATTAAAATGAACAAATTACAACAGGGATGGAGAATACCTTAAAGAAAGGAATATGGAAGTCTAGGCATTTTCAGGTCTCTAGTCCAGAAATACAGTATTTTGTCTACAAACGTTTGGACAAACTCGAGTATTGTAATAAAACCAACTAGTCTAATAATTGTAAAATTGTTTTCAGGCGTTACCTAGTATGTGAAATAATTAAGTCAGATGAATCTCTTCACAACACTGAAGGTTTCAGCTCTTTAACTTCACTAAAATCAACAAATGGAAGAATTTAAGAAATATGGATGTTCAAACATAGGCAAAATGGTGAATGTTACACAATGTGTAAAGTAGCCACTTAAACCAGTCGATGACAGGTTCTAAGCCCTGTAAATCCCAAGACTTCCATATTCCCTTATTTAAGGAATTCTCCATCCCTGTTGTAATGTGTTAAATATTGTGTGGTAAAAATATGTTTTTTTAAAGGAATAACCCGCTAAGCCTTTATTTTAGAGACTCGTCAGCAAATGGGAAGGAGAGGATACGGAAAGAAGTTATGAAAAATACACCACAACTCCAAGACCAACTGAAAACTGGCGGGAATATAGTTTCACAGATGGACGTCTAAACAACTGCGCGGCGCCTGTCATTTCATTTCTACCCTGCCAGGAGCACGGGCTTCGTGCATGGTAGGCAAACACGCTATTACCACCTACACCACGAGGCGAAATACAAAAAAGTATAAAATTCATATTTACTTTTAAATGTTATTACGAAATTATTTGTAACTGTATATTATCTTGAACCTCTCTGTTTTTGAATTACAGTAGAGTCTCGGTTATCTGACCTTCGGTTATCCGACCTTCCGAATTATCCGACCTACCGGGGCAATGCCCCTTTCCTTTACCCGACTGCACGCATTATATTCGCGCGCTAGGCGACAGTCCTCAGTCATCAGTGCTTACGTAGCTCTTTCGCTGAGTTTTTGTTCGTTATGTTACATGTACATATTTGAAATGTTTTCGATGTGCAAATAAAATTATGTAACACATTTTCAATTTCGTTTTTATCATTTTCCGTGTTATCCGACCTTTTCGCTTGACGACTGCCGCGGCCGGTTTAAGTCGGATAATCGAGACTCTACGTAATATATTTCTGAACCACCTTAGTATGGCTAAAATCCATTGAAATCTGTAAAAGCGTTTTTTTATAACTCTCCGTTACACACCAAAAATTCTGGATAAACACACCTCTCATATTTCAGTCGCCAGTTGCTTGTCCTTGCTTAAGCTAGGGTTTCCTAGGACAGCGGTGCCCGTATTTTAACGGCCGTAGTGAACGGTGATACGGTAAACAGCCGTCGTAACGTCGACTAGAGAGTGATTTCCTAGTGAAACGGTGTTAAATGGTGTTGATAACACCGTTTTCCTAGGAAACCACACTCTAGTCACCGTTACGACGGTTATCCACCGCATCACCGTTCACTACGGCCGTTAAAATACGGGCACCGCTGTTCTAGGAAACCCTAGCTTTACACGAGCTAATGACTAACGTATTTTTCTCATATCTCTCCCTTCAACTTGCTAAAAACAATGACTTTGTTATTAGTCGTGTGATTAAAGACTAGCTCAAGGTAACTCCTTCAGTCATATACATCATTTGTCCATCGTCACATCACGTCTAGTAAAATGGCCTTTAGGATTTTTATAATTTCAGTTTAATTTAGGATGTACTTCCATAATTAACAAAACTTGTAATTACCGCGTTTTTTCCACAAAAATTAAAGAGTATCTAGGTATGTTGACGAGCTTATTTCTAAAGGCAACATTTTCAATATCAGCGTGCAAATAATGAGTGTATGCGTTGCAGCTAGTGAAGGGACTCTGTGTGGTGTGTGGGTATTAGAGGGTAGGGCTGGAGTAGGCACAGGCCGCAGCAATCAGACAGAACAACCGATACTAATCTTGTTAGGGCCAATCAGCGCGCGGCGGAACTAGATACTCCTACCTACAATATATGCCAATGACGTTTACATAAATATGGATTACAAAAGAGTTTCTCAAAGTTTACAATTCACATTTTAAAGAATAATAGGTAGATATTTTTTGTTTCTGAAAAGTTTTATTAAGAGACGCATATTTTTTTTCCTGATGACGCCGGCGCGGCGACATATTTGTCAAACTTTACCCATCGCGACAGGTAGAGCTTACGCTCTCTGACGATAACTCAGAAACACTTGATAAATAATTCATTTTATCGTCTTTATTATTGATCAAATAACATAAAAAAATTGTATTACCTATACACATTACTAGAATTATCTTTTTTTTACTCTTAATTTATCATTATTGCAATGGGCCATTAAAAAGTTTTGACAAATAAATACTGGGCACCGGCATTCATAAATTGAAATGATTTTACCTTCAATTATCAAACATGACGTTTATTTTTGTGTCGCAATCTAAAAAAGGTTACTGTCACAATAAACATTTACCTGTCGCTGTGACGTCCTGGTGACGTCAGGAGCTCATAAGGTCCTCGAATAAATGCTAAAGTATAGCTTGATTAAAAGAGTTCTTTATTTGAAAAATTATTATTTCCTCTTTTGGAATGCAACCACAAACAAGTACTTAGGTACCTACATATCAATGAAAAGACTTTTTCCTTTTATCCGGAAAGTTTTTTCATGTTTTCACGATACAGTCATTTTTCTTGTATTATTATTAATTTATTTATTTATTGACGGACTTATACAGTTCATTCCAACAATGGTAAACACATTTTCTTTTACTAAATACAGGTACAAATGAAATAAAATATAATGAAATAAAATTAAAGCTAGGACAAAAAAAAATACTACCTCAAGACAAGATCTGGTATATTATAAAAATCCCTCTCCTCCACTCCTCCGCTTTATTTCTTCATCACAAACTTCTTACAGAGCCCTTCTTTTCTTTTCTTAATAATATTATATATTTTCTCTTTATTGTGTAACATGTTTTGTCATTACATTTGTGAAAAACTTTTACTGGATGCATGGTATGTACAATTTTAGATATTTTACTATTTATACCTATAACATTTGTTGTCTTTCCTAATATGTATTTGTATTTTTTTAAACGGAATTTTTTAGTTAACCACTAAAAACAAAATTTTGTATACTTCTCTATGAATGCTACAAATGAAAGGGTCGTGCATTCAAATAATCATAATATTATTTGAATGCATCATGACTACCTAGTCTATTTGTAGCATTTAGGGTGAAAAAACAAAGATGTGTTTTGGTGGTTAACTCAAAAATAGTTTTGAAGTTAAGTACCTACGAAACAATATTTTAACTTGTTCTTGGATCATCTGATCATAACTTACTCAACTTACTCGGTGTGAGCAAATGAACGCAGCTCACTGTCAATATTTATATTGACGGTATAATCTCAAATCTAATCTTAATCTGTGTATGTGTAATGACGTTTTGATTTGACGTCACCGACGTTGCCGTTCTTGACGGTTTGTGGACGGTTTTACAATTTTTACATTTAAATTGTAAAACAAAAAAATGAAACCCTCGTACTTATAATTGTAACATAAATACATGAAATGATAACTGAAGATTTCTGCTAATCGGCGTTTTTTAAATATGTCGTGTGCATTAAAAAGCGGCGTTAAAATCGCATTCTTTTTTATTATTTTCAATACAGTCGCTGTACGCTGTGACCTAGAATTAATAACGGGTAAGTATATTTCTTATCAGAACTATAAATATCTTTAGAATTGTTATCTACTGATAATAACTTTTATTAAATTTAAATACATTTTTTTAAATAAGTTTTAAATATAAGTATATCGTTCTCAAAATTTCAATCAAATTGGTCTAAATCAAATTGATAAGTTATGCCATACACAATCTAGATGTTATTTAAATTCCAGATTGTCAGCCCACAACAGTATTGTCAACTAGTTCTCAAAGTGTTTATGTTGGAGAATATAATAGCCCGAGAAAGGCCAATTATGTAGATATTATTAGTGATTCTGAGTTGCAAATAATCAGTGAAAATCTTTTTAAAAGAGATATTAATAATGCTGGAAAGTATGTCTCGGTTAATTCCCAGGGGAAAGCTGAATTTAAGTCAAAAGAAGATAATGCTTCAGAGCCGTAAGTATCCAAATCCAGTATTAACCTTTTGATTATTATTGTCCTAACTGTAGAGCCATAAAATTCCAGTCAGAGTTGAGATGCGGTATGTATTTTACTTGTATTTCCAGATTATGATGTCAATATTTGAATTATCAGTGACATCATTAGTGCTGAAAAAAAAAATTGGCTGATTTACAATCATTTTAAAATGTCAGCAAACACATTTTTCTTTAATATTTACCCATCGACATATTAAAATTTGTAATTTCTATTGTGTACCTAGATAAAATTTTAATATCTTCAGGATACTGGTAAAACCCCCTAAATGCATTTTTTTTATACTGAGGAAAATCACTTTAAATGTCCTCAACAACAGTTTATTCAACACATTTTGGATATGATACATGATACATGTTTCAATGGATGAGATTACACTTGGATGTTTATACTCGATAACTTTAAAGCTAAACCTCGGAGGATGTAGACGATTTTATCCTTTGATAATAGTAAAAAAATGGCATATAACTGCATTTACAACTTGTTTCCTCAATTTTTTCATACTGATGATATAATGCCATTTTAAATAATTATAAAAAAATATCAACAATGCTTTGACTTTGTCCAAATTTTTATAGACAGGCTGAATTTTCTACCTAGAGAGTTATTTAGATAGAAATTTCTTGCAACAGAGGGAAAACATTTGTGAGAAAGGAATATGGAAGTCTAGGCATTTACAGGGTTATGACCTGTCATTGGCTGGTTTAAGTGGCCACTTTACACACAGTCTAACATTCACCATTCTGCCTATGTTTAAACATTCGCATTTCCTCAACTTTTCCATCCGTTAACTTTTGTAACTGTAAATGCCTAGACTTTTATATTCCCTTCTCAAAAATGTTTTCCCTCTGTTGCATGGTTTAAACCATTTTTAATGATTTCTTAAATCATCTTAATTTTCTTATTTTCTACAGCCTTTTTACTGTCAGTAGCGATGTTTGGAATATTCCCACTATATCCGCAATGAAGGCTTTATATGACAACTATGAACCCAATACAAAAATGGAGGAGGTCGTTACCAATCAGGTGCAATAATTGTTGTCAAAAATAAACATTATTTGAAAAACTTATTAATGACTTTGTGGTATTTAATGTTTATTCTTCTCGATAGGAAATAGTTGAAGAAATTTCATTTTTGGATTCAGTCTTGGAAACTCCAGTCATGGAGTATTTGTTTTCAGCTTTGAGTCAAAAAGGTAAGCATGTTTCATTTCATATACAAATGTCACCATAAATCTGCTTCTCTGTTGATGCTGATGGGAAAAAAATTACATTATTATTCTAGATTTAGTACCAAATGATTATATTGGAAGAAGGTCTATCTTAAGAACAATGTGGTTTGAATTATATCCTAGAACTAAAGGGAAACTCACAAGTAGCGGTTTTGAACATATTTTTTTATCAGAAATAAAGAAAGGAAAAATATCAGGTAAGTAATTAAATCAGTTGACATTTTTATTCTATAATAATTATTTTTTTTGTCTGTGGTTTTTTCAATAGCACATAGTTATTATGTAATGCAGAAGTGCAAATCATAAACATATTGGATATTAATATTTTTGAAAACTTTTTTATAATGCAAAGAAAATTAATATACACTTTTTAGAAAAGCCTGTGACTGAATTTTGTGTTTTAACCACCGAATAGATAGGGATTTAATATATCGGTGGTTTTAACTGTGTTTAAAAAAAATGTGTTTTCATTCAAATTTTTTTTTAAAGAAATCATTTATATGTTATAAATTTCATATTCTAAGCAATTTCGACAATATTTGAGTTTGTCCAAATTTGAACTCAAAATAGTGTTGATAAATCCACCTGGTCCATGAAGAAGTATAGAAATTGAGAAAAAAAAAATTTCAGGCGTTGTCTAGTATGTAGGTGAAATAATTCAAGTAAATGAATCTCACCCACATAAATAAAGTTAACAAATCTTTAACTTCACAAACATCAACAGATGAAAGATTTGAAGGAATATAGATGTTCAAATATAGGCAGAATGGTGAAAGTGCCCACTTAAACCAGCAAATGACAGGTCGTAGATGCACCCTGTAGATGCCTAGACTTCTATATTACCTTCCCTAAAGTGTTCTTCATCTCTGTTGTAATATGTTAATCTAAGCAATTTTTATATCAGTAAAAGATACAATTTTTCGACAAAAAAAGGAAATATAGATACCGTTTTTGCGAATTCTGTATTCCACTAGCTTAGTTACTAGATTGAAAATAAAATTAAAAAAATTGTAGATCCTAACTTGCCATTCATAAATGTATGTAAAAGGCACTAAAATTATTTTGGTTTCTATATTATGTATTCATTATTTGATATGTTTGCAATATTATGTCTGCACTTTACAAAAAATTTCTATACTAAACATTATTACGTACTTCATATAATAATATTATTTTAGGTACGCTTTGCCTCTCCAAAAAAGATACTAGCTCTTCTGCTTGGAGAGGGACATGCGCGGAAGATTTATTTATTGTAATTAATTTAGGTTGTAGTACAATCTATTTTTAAAATATTTTCAATTTTTCAATTTTCAATTTTCAATTTATTTATTTTAAATATAACATATACATTACAAAAATATATTCAATACGTACATATTATAAAAAAGAAAAAAAAATACACGAAAGAGACTCATGTCAAAGGAGTCGAAGAATCCTGCTCCGGAAAACCCCTTCGGATACATGGAACAGATCAATATCCAGAGCGATGTTGTTCAACATAGCGGTAGCTCTTCCAACAGGCATAACCATAGGCAGGTTGGTCCTGAATATCGGAATATGAAACAATCTATGCTGACGCTGTCTTAGGTAATTATCAGGAACATACAAACCAATGCTCATCATAATTTCAGAATTATCGATCATACCGCGCAACAATCGATAAAAATGTGTGGTCAAATACACATTCCTTCTAGTCTCTAAACTGTTGTAGCCAAGCATACCCTGGAGAAACTCGGTCGGGTAGAGCCAAGGATAATACCCGCACTCTCCCATGTAGAGATATCTCAGAAACTTCTTTTGGATTTTCTCTATCATAAGAGAGTACTTCAGTTCATGTGGCCCCCAAATCATCGAGCCACTCTCGAGTCTACTTCGCACCAAGGAGTTGTAAAGAGTTCTCAGTACGCGGGTATTTTCGAAAACCCTGGCAGTACGCAGAACAAATCCTAACATCTTCAATGCATCACCACTGATTGTCTCTATGTGTTCATGAAATGTCAGAGTGCTTACAAATCTAACGCCCAGATCCTTAACATTCGATGTTCGTATCAGATTCTGGTCATTCATTTTGTAGCGAAAAAAAAGAGTTTTTTGGGCCCTAGTGAAGGACGTGACCGAACACTTGGAAACATTAAACCCAAGTTTGTTTCGCCTTCCCCATTCAGATATATTAGATATATCCGCTTGGAGAAGACGAAAATCGTCAGAAGTTGTCACCTTTAAAAACAGTTTTAAGTCATCCGCAAACAACAGAAAACGCGAGTTCAAAATTACATTTTTAATATTATTAATGAAAATTGAGAACAACAATGGACCCAGGTTAGAGCCTTGCGGGACACCCGAGAAAGTATGGAAATACTCTGACGCGAATAGACCGTAGGAGACGTATTGGTTTCTGTTTTGGAGGTAGCTCGCCATTAATTTTAACATACCATCCGAGAAACCGATCTCATACAGCTTATTTAATAAGACATCATGGTCGACAGTATCAAAGGCCTTGGCGAAGTCATTATATGAACAGTCTACCTGATGTCCTGCATCCAGAGCTTCCGTGACGTAGTTTGTAAAAACCATTAGATTGGTTTCAACCGAGCGGCCTTTCCTGAACCCATGTTGTTCATCAATAATAAATGGCTCTACTCGGGAAGTGACGATTCTACATATGATAATTTCAAATACCTTCGCTGGTGCAGAAAGAACAGCTACAGGTCTGTAATTTTCTACTGATGACTTAGATCCACTTTTATGTATAGGTGTTACTTTTGACGTCTTCCATGTTTCTGGGAAGACCCCCGTATTAAAAGAAAGATTATACAAAAAACAGAGGGGTTTTTTGATCAGTTCCACACAACCTTTTAGGAAGAATGTCGGAATAAAATCTGGTCCGAGAGAATTAGTATTACTTAATTTTTTGATAGTGTCGGCCACATCCTTCTCATTGATATTTTGAACATCAATAAACTGTGCACCGGTCTGTGAACATTGCTTAGCAATATTAACATCTAGAAGCGGAGGTTCATTGCTATATACTGTTTTAAAATGACCTGCAAACGCTTCAGCTATGTTTGCACCTCGAACCAATTTTTCACCCCATGTCATGGAGTCAACACTTCCACCATCCGCCTTTTGTGACCTTATATAGTCCCAAAAGGTATTAGGATCATGAAGAATGTTGCTTTCCATGCTGGAAATGAACTCCCGGTACGCCAATCGAATGCTACGTCTTACGACAGATCTGTAACACCCAAACATCTCATAATCACCGCGACAGCCAGAAGCTTTCCACTTTTTATGATAGAAATGCTTAGTCTGTATGTTTCTAACAATATCCCTAGAAAACCACTTCGGATATCGCCTCCCACCAGTAGCCTGAGATTTTCTAGGGAAGCAGGAATCAAATACACCTTCAACAATACAATAAAAATATTGTACCGCTTCATTTACATCTGATATTTTATACATCTCGCCCCAGTCGATACCGTCCATGAGAGAGTACAGTCGGTCAAAGTCGCCTTTATGAAAATTCCATCCTCTTTGACTAACCGTACCCTCCGCGGGAACTCTGGATCGACGGGGGCGATCTGCAATCAGATTGTAACAAAATTCAAGTGCGGGGTGATAATTATCTTCTCTTGTAAGAGGTGATAATGACCGAAACACACCAACAACTCTTCTACTGAATATTAAGTCCAGCGTTCTACCCCTAGAGTTCAAAATATAATTATACTGCGAAAGACCCAACACCGAGCACAAAAAAGTGAGGTTAGCCTCTATACCTTTTATGTTTTTTGCTGAATGCATGTTAAAGTCCCCCAATATAATGACACTTTTGTCCCGAAGTAGCTCTAAACTGGACAATACCCTGTCAAAGAACAGTTGATATATATTCGTCTCACTCGCCGGAGGGAAATATAATACACAAATGAACGTAATATCGAGATCGTATGTCAGTTTTACCCAGAGATCTTCATTGGACGTTTCTAAAACAGAAAAACGCTCGACTTGTTTTTTCTATTTCTCACAGCCAATAAACATCCCCCACCCTGCCTGTGGCCACCACGATCTCGCCTTACTACTGTAAAATTAATTTTGTATATCTGATTGAGTTGATTTCTCTACTATTTCTAAATTTTAGTTTTAATTAAAACTAATGTCTGAGCACCCGATGACCGACTTAGTTTATAGTTTATCGGGACTAATATGTTTAATATTTTATTTTTTATAATGAAAAATATTTTATTTTTAAAAAAAAAGAAATATTTGCATATTACAACAGAGATAAAGAACATTTAAGAGAAGGTAATATAGAAGTATAGGCATCTACAGGGTTTATGACCTGTCAATGGCTGGTTTAAGTGGCCACTTTACACACTGTGTAACATTCACCATTCTGCCCATATTTGAACATCTATATTCCTCCAATTCCTTCATCTATTGATGTATGTGAAGTTAAAGAGCTGAAACCTTTATTTATGCGGGTGAGATTCAGGCGTTGCCTAGTATGTAGGTGAAATAATTCAATTAGATGAATCTCACCCGCATAAATAAAGGTTTCAGCTCTTTATCTTCACAAACATCAACAGATGAAAGAATTGAAGGAATATAGAAGTTCAAATATGGGCAGAATGGTGAATGTAACACAGTGTGTAAAGGGGCCACTTAAACCAGCCATTGACAGGTCATAAGCTCTGTAGATGCCTAGACTTCTATATTACCTTCTCTTAAATGTTATTCATCTCTGTTGTAATATGTTAATATAAACAGCTCCCCAGGGAGTTGAATCTAGTCCTTGTCTACAAAAATTTGGACAAACTCAAAATATTGTTGAGAAATATTTGCGTTCTTATGATTTACCCAAATATTTTATTTTGAGGGCCATTTTCAACGAGTTGTAAATAACTCACTATTAGAAAATGGAATCGAGTTGGGGTAGAGTGGGATTCGAACCACGGACCTTTGGTCCATGAGTCCAAGACACCAGCCACGGGACCACAACCCGACATACTATTGCTATAACTTATAATATTTTCTTGAATGAAGAATCTCTAAAAAAACAAATATGCAATATTTTGTGAACCACTAATTTATTTAGAAGTCTGTATAAATGTTGTATTTAATAATTATTCTTAAGATGTTTTCAGGCCTTCACAATTGGTTGTATTTTTTTACTCAAGAGGAAAAGAAAAGTGCTAACTATTTAGGATATCTTAATAAAATAGATTTGAATGATGTATGTACATTTTTAATTCAATTTAATATTGGTTTGGTGGTATTTTAAAGTTTGGTGATTTGCTGTAAAAATCTCCTAGTAATATTTTTAGATAAAAACATTTCATTTTACAATGGGCCTTATCTGCACAGTTGTTTATAAATGACTTCGCAAGAATTACAAGGGTGACATAATTTTAGGAATAATAATAAAAAATGCATCAGCGGTCTAATAATAGCAATGGATTATAACACAAAACTCCCGGACTTTGCACGTATAAAAATGCACAAAACTAAATGAATGTATATTCTACATAATTTTAGAATTCATTGTTTGTGGAAAAACTATATGAATAAACGATCAACAACTTTGCAAAATAAACACCATGATGAAATATGAAATTAAGAATTTTGTTACCTATTATTCTTTTTTAGTTTTTGTAGAATTTGTATCAATATGCTTTTTTTTAAATATTTTCAGAATAATTCAATTATGAAGATCACCTTTATTTTGGATGGAATTCATAAACCAGTGGGATCCATGTTTGTTTCCTTTTCACCTGAACTTGAAATGGCTTTATATTCTCTTTGTTTTATAACCCGGCCAAATAAACTATGTCCAATTTCATTGGCTAATAATATTTTCAACATTCGAACCTACGTATTAAATTACAATGGAAAACAATACATAGGGAGCGCTTATCCAGATATCTAAATGCTAATCAATAAGGTAAAGCATTATAAACTTAAACAGATTTAAAAACGTATTATCAAAAACAATGTATTCTTTTAATGAGCTTTCATTTGCATAGGCTTATTAAATTATTGTTGCTGAAAAGTTATGTAAATTTGGTGTTTAATAATATTTTTTTCCAGGTCACAATAATTATCACGGCTAAGCATCAGTCTAAATTATTTAATAGACCTAAATGATTTTCCTGCGCTTTTGAAAACAAATAATATATACAATACCTAATAGTGACCCTCAGATTCCCTCGACCTACAAGCTTATTATTTTTATCTTATGTTTATCTTTGTGAACTTAAATATTAATAAATTGTATTTACATGGGTCTTTCTTTCATTTAAAAGTAAAAGTTTTGATGTACTTATTGATACTATTGTATAATAAAATAGTTTTTTTTCTTCTATTGCCAACACATCATTATGACCAATAAATAATCAATGAATTATTTCAAAATAATTGAGACATCGTTATTGAGTAAAACTGTATTTTCTGCTATGTTTTTAATTAGTCTCATTATGAGACAGCACCCAAAAAAACTATGGGAACAACGTCTCCATCGGTGTGTAGTTGCCCAAGGGAACCACTTTGAAGGGGATAACATTGATGTTTAAAAAAAAAAACTTTTGTAAATAAAAAATCTGTCTCATTACTTTTCTGCCACACCTCGTACATAGGTAAAATTTGTGCCTACTACTAACAGAATTTCCTTTCTCTTCCTTAATCTCTCTTCCTTTCCTTTTTCCTCTTTTTTTCCTTTTTCCCATTGAGTAATAGTTTTGATTTAGGGTAATTTATAAACAAATACGTTAATTTCTATTTTTATATATCTGTAGCTTTTTAATCTTTATTTTCTATTGAATATGTTCTGTAATTATAAAAATAAAACTTTTATTTTATTGGTTGGTTGGAAGAAATTGCCATTTGGCAATAAGCCCGGCAATGTACAAATAACATTATGTACAAAAATTTTAATAAATAAAACAGAAATTCAAATTAAGTGCTTTGAAATAAACTATAAAGCAGTTTTATGCCATAATTTTAGCATAAAAGAGTTGTATATCATAGTTTAATATTATAATGGCATCGTGTCAACTGATGTAAGTGCTAAATTTGTTTTAAAACCGTCACAATACATAGAAAATGAACCTGGATGTGTTTGTTAGGATTGGTTCCAGAGATATTAAAGATCTCTATTTGCGCATGCACGGACTTGAAAATTCTGTACTGACATCCCGCCCTAAAGGAACTAAAGCACTTACGTAGTTCCATGATCCAGAATCAGACAAAGCGCAATGTATTTTATACCAGTTTGCGCATAACTGCGCCGTCGAAAGGTTTTGTGTGGAGTTGTCACAATTTTTTGGACATTATTGATGAATGAACATCAAACCCTTCTCAGATGGCTTCGACTAAAAAACATACCAATAATCAAATATTTCTTGTAGTTATTTAAAATATTAGTTGACTTATAGCTGATTTTATTAAATAAAAAGAAAATAGATACTGATTGTTTAGAAGTCAAATTTTTAGGGAAGCATTGGTTCCATCCAATATATGGACGGACCGGACCACTCATGGAGTACGCATATATTACAATGTTAATTTGTCTTACACCAATTACAATTAAATGCTCCAAAACGAATGTAGTGATTGCACTTATTGTACCACCACGTTTTGAATATTAGATACAATCCACTTTCAGTGGCTCGACATATACCTCTTTGCAAAGAGGGCAATGGAAGACTCATAGGCTAGTTTGATCATCTGAACTCATTGGTCTACCATCAGTTTTTGGTTTATTCCCTGCTTTCTTTGGTTCTTCTTTTCTTCTTCCTTTTTTTAAATCTTGTAATTGTTTTTTAGTAAGGAAAACTTGTAAGTATTATACATCAGAACATTTCCATATTTTCTTTTCTTTGCATTGGAGATTTTGGTAGCGGGCAAATTTCAGATGGTTGCAAATAAGCTTAATCGGCTAAACATAGTGGTGCTATAATAGGAACAACATCTGTTTCTTGATTGTTATTATAAGTCATATTAGTTGATGGTGCTGGCAAATTCGTTATTTCTGATGGAGCGAAGTCAATATCACTAAAAACGTTGTCATTGTGAAACCAAATTCCACAACCTTTAAAGGCTTTCTTGGCCTTTTCTACAGATGCCACCCTAAAGTAGGTAGAACCAAATATTCGAGCTATTTGGAATTGTGTGACGGCAAGGCCAGGGTGAGACTTGCCAATTATCACAAGCTACAGCGTATTTTTTTTAAGAGCCCAAAAAAGCCCATATCATGACTGCAGTTTATTTGTAATGTGTGGCACCCAGCTCAAGAGAACAACTCTAAATTATTGAGCTATTTCAATAGCGTCTAAGCTTAAATGTGACGAGTGGTTGTCTAAAATTAATAAAATGGGTGTTTCTTTAGTACTGTCGACCATCTTAGTAAAATGTTTAAGCCATTATAAGAATAAATTTAAACGTACCCGTCACACCAAATTATTTTACTGCATCGATGTAAACACTAATGCAGCAAAAATTCATGCACACAAAAAATTTGCAACTTGTATAATAATATTATTGGAACCAATGCGAGTGATATATTAAACTTGAAAAATAATACATTCAAAAGAGAAATCAGCGACAGCATGCAGGCATTGTCGTCGTGGGTGAGTAGTGATGAGTGAATAGAATATTATTTTTTCATTTTATTTTTAATTTTCAAAGGTAAATATTACTATTTCATTTATGGTTTTCCAAATTCTATTCTTGTATAATATGACTTTATTTATGGCACATTATGTTTATTGTTAATTATATGTTTGAAATCATTTTTAGTATAGTATTAAGTATCTATTATATTATAACCGTATTATTGTGTAGATGTTTGCGGTTGGCGTGTTGAGGAGCCTCCACACCAGTCGGAGGGTAGACAGAAGAAACAGCTTTAGATGTTGATACAATTATTTAATTAAAAATTAAATATTTGATAAAAATTATGTCGGACATAGTAACGTCCGTAAGAGAGTACTGAAGAGATGTGTAGTGGTTCATAGAACGGGTCCTCCTTTTATACGTTGGATTCCTTTGTTCCCTGGTCTCCCATTACGACGGAGGGAAGGTAATGTTCTCCAGGGCATTGGACTGACGAACAATCGAATTTACGCCATCGGCACTTAGGTCAGTTCTTTCTGCCTGGATCGAGGCAAGTGTTGCGTGTATCGATTTCACTTACACGTGCTTTGGTGTGTTTCTGACCTGGGTTCGATACTCCCCACAATTGAATGTATGACTGTAAATTTCAAAAAATAAATAAAAAATAATGATTCAGAGCTCATGAATCAGACCCAAAAAGTAAAAAGAATCCTCTTGTAATTCAGTACCAAAACAGTATGCTATTTTTTTTCATTTAAGCAAAGACGCGTGCGTACTCTTTGCATAGGCACCAATTTGACGACATAAATAAAACTATTTATAAAATGACACCCAGTGACAAAATAAATGTATTTGAAAAGAGTTTAATGATCATTAAACAAAATAAAATAATACTCACTCTTGCTATAATAGTCCTAGTCTTGTAACAGATGATTCGTTTTTATTGATTTTAATGTCAAAACCACCAAAAAACAGTGCACGATTTTCATAAAAAAACCAATCCAATACGTAATGTATATCACATACCGATTGACAGTTTAGGCCATATAAAACCTATTTTTCTCAACTTGGAAAATACATTTCGATTAAGTCGCGATGTGTACTATTATTTAATAAGCTATTAAGTGCGTATCATATTTCGGTAAATGCCCCTAATAAAGAGAATAAAAAAAAATGTCTATAAAATAATGAATAGCCATCTATGGATTATTGTGGTATGTATTTTACAAACTAATAACCTGCTCATAACATCTGTAGTCTGTGGTCATGACGAATTCTTTATCTATGGAATTTCTGTTTGACATTTGTGGTTGTGGTTGTAGTTTCGGTCAGATTTATTATTGAAACATAAATTATTGTTTAATATTTAGAGATTTTTTTCTGCATAAACTCAGCCTAAATCCTGTTGGATTCGGTAATTTCAATCCAGTTAATATTGTACTTAATGTCAATTGAAGTATTTTAGAATATTAATTGAGGTTATGTGTGACTTGGTTATTTATTTTTAAACTTGTGTTTAAATAAACAGCCTCATTTATGTTGTCAGAATTTTTTCATATTCTTAAACAATTTCTAAAAACATTTCACGGTCTCCAAAACAAATGTATTAATTTATAATGTTAATAATAATAGGTAGTATTTTGTAGCTCTTCTACTATGTGGTCCAAAAGCAGAATTACGTTATGGCGCTTTCAAAGATTGTTTTCTGTTCAGGCTGCTCCCAAAACATTATTCCAAGATTTCAGAACTGTTGAATCTGATCCGGTGAGTAGTTAAAACTATTGGTTTTAGCATTTTGTTTTTCAACCGATCACAGAAGGCAAGGCGATACATGAAGGCAAGATTATCAGTCTTACGCTTCAGTTACTATGTCCAGGGACTACGGAATATTAACGCGTAAAAACGCCTATTTTCATAAATACTTGATGTTTTTTCCAGTTATTTTGTTGTTTTTTTTTGTAGAACATTTTAATGAAAGGAGTCTTTTTAAAATTTTATTTTATTTTATTTGGGAGCTACCTACTTGAATGCTACTTGTATCGTAGCAGCCGGTAATCCTAGCGCATTTGGATGACAGGATCTGATCTGAGTGGAATCAGATTGCATCTTATTTATCCATGTTGGCTCAAAGAGTTCAAAACAAAAGTAGCCTCGAGTGTGACAAACGCAATGAATTCTTGCAATTATATTTTGAGAAATATAATTATCTTAAGGAACTAAAAGCTTTTTATATGGTTTAGTATTTAAGATTTACTTATTCTTACGACTAAGTAATCTCTACATTAACTGATCCCACATTCCTCATAGTTATTAAGTTTTTATGTGCAACCTTTATCTCCCCAGTGAAAAACAGCTTTAATTAGGTTATTTCATGTATGTATTTTTTGATAACTTTTTTAAATACAAATTTTTGACCAATTCTTTTGAGCGGTCAATTTTTTGGTCGGCTGAAAGAAATTGCTTTAAGCAATAAGTCCGCCAAAGTATTTATTCTTTGTACTGAAGATTAAAAATAAGTTTCAATCGCCATTCATCACATCATTTTTATATGTAAGGATTTTATTATTAATAATCAATACTTATTATAACTTGAAACATTTGTATTAACCGCAGAGTAATAACTCTCTAGAGAAGCCCTTAAGCTCTGTTGCATAGAACAAAAGCGTTCTAAATTTTTGCTTTGGTTTTTAGTTTCACAACAAACATGTAACAGACAGTTTCAGTATGCGCTCTGCCCGTTGTATGGCTATAATCTGTAGTTAAGTTTATGGTCAATAAACATAGACTAGTTTTCCCCGTATGGGCGACTCTATTATGTTATTACTCTAAGGTATTAACACATTTCAATTTAAAATCTTGTATTCTTTAGTTATAGGATAAATACATTTAAAAAATAAGTATCAGCATTATTTTTTGTAATGCATGCACACTATCCAATGAACATTTTAGGTACATTGTTTACACTGTAAAAAACCCCTCAACATAGGTTCATTAATTTTAAGTTAAATATTCCGATTGAAGAGCTAGAAGCTAGAGCTAGTTTATAGAAACATATTTGTGATAAAAGATTTAATGTAAAATAGAGTGGAACGAGACAAACTATGGCTTTCTCTGTTCATTCCTGCAGTTTATATTATACAATATAAAAAAGCACCTCTGGTTCAGCAATAAATAATTTGTCCTGGTCCAAAATGTTCTCTGTGACTTTCTTTTCTGCCGGTAAATAATGGTTGCCTAAGCTTTTATTGTAATATCTGCAACAACTTCGTAGATTTCATGTTGAAATTGTGATCTTGAATGAAACAAAAGCGAGTTAACTCAGATATGTGTAAACCACTATCCATGTACACCAGATTTAAATTGTCCAAATATGCGATTATGCACAGCTTACCATTATATTTGACTTTCGATAATAATGTTTTTTAGTAACTATGTTTATGGAAAAATAAAAAAAAATGGTTATTTATTATAAATCACCACCACCGTTTATATCTGACTGCAAAAAAAACTATAAAGTGCGCCCAGCCCGTTCTCAGTGAACGATGAAACTAGCCGATTACTTCTCCTTATTTCTGCATTCAAAAAAATATACTTTATTTTATATATTTAACCCAGTCAGGTTTTTTAGTACTAAAACAAGCTTGCAGATTCCAAATATTATTTGAAGATTCTCTATTTGGAAACTAGTATTTATAACATTATTTCCAAAGAATTATTCTTCTTTGATAGGATACTGCTTACATATTATCTATCACAAAGGACATGTGGCGTTCGAAGTGGCCGTTTTTGGCATTATTCATTTCAAAAAGAATCGGCCAGTGCTCAGTGTTGACATTTAAATCATAATGGAAATATCCGCTGAATGTCATTGTGGTATTTCCATGGTAGTATTGTATTAAAATAGTGTAGAATAAAGCTATGTATATCGCATGGTTAATGATAATTGTTTTTTGAGTTGATTTTCTCAGAACCACAGAAAAAAATGCAATTTATAATTATTATAATACTTATATATTATGTACTTACATGTAGGTACAAATTTATGAACATTTTTGTAAATTACCTATAAAATAAATCACGACTCGCCACTGGTGTACACTCGCATAAAGCTGACTCGATACAAGGGCTCTTGGAAGGAGAGTGAGGGAATTTTGTCTGTGAACCTTTATTGAAGAGTGTTCAAAGTGTCACAATGATGGCCATTGCCTTTATTTACCGATAAATTAACGTGAATCTCTGTTAATTTTCATAGGTTATCTCAATGAAATGTTTTGATTTTGTTACAGCTTAAGCTCAGCCATAATGACTGCGGACAGTTCTACACTCTGAGTTCAGACGTCTGTAAAAATTTGTTCACACACGGAGGCCTCCCTAAATCATTTATGACCCAAACAAAAACATTCACAGAAACCTGCATTATGGTTCGAGAGCCGGCACTAGAAATTATAGATTATATGAACCGTAGCGACATGACCAAACCAGTGAATAGATATGTCTTGTGTATCCTTTTACTATTTTTGTATTATTTTGCTGTTAAAAATACGTAATGAATGTATATGGTTTTTGTGATCAATATTTTGACCCCACAACTGAAAATATTGAAACTCTGTTTTTGATCATGGGAAAAAAAAAATTAGGCAGAAAAATTAACAGTGAATATTTTTTAGCCAAATAAATCTTACATAGTTAAAGAAAATAATATTAAAAGGTATCTCAACAGAGATTAATTATTATGGAATGTAGAAATCTAGGTATTCACAGGACTTATGACCTATCATTGGCTGTGCAATTTTCACCATTCTGCCTAAGTTTGTGATTTCTTCATCTCCAGACATAATAAAAATACTGTTCTTTTTTTGTATTAAAAATCACAGAATTATGAAGTGTTTCAGTAGGTACTAAATAAAAGCAACTGGTGAGGAAAAAACATTCAGGCTTTTCATATGGTATTATTATTTAGGTAGAAAAATTGATTAAATTCAGAATTTAATATGTGTTTTATATAGATCACATAAAATTATTATGATTTTAGGAGGAATCAATATCATCAGAATTAAAGTTTCCTTTTTTAATGTCTGGATTTTGTCAAATATAAAATATTTATTTGGAATCAATGCTATAACTAGCTAATTATTATTATTATTATGGATAACTTATGTAGCGCCATTTTCATAATATAATACCTCAAGGGCGCTTTACAAAGTGATTATATAAAGATATAAATTTAATTTTAACTTTTTTATTTAAGAAAAATAATGTACTTTGTCACCACATGCTAAGAATTTATTCAAATTATTTAGAGAACAAGTGGGTTTTAAGTTTCCATGCCGTAGGGCCTACGACCGCAAATGCGCGTTCGCCGAATTTAGTGCACTGTTTGCGTAGAGGTACAATAACTTTTCCTTTCAACGTAGATGTAGCTGATCTAAGCGTAAGGCGTCTGTCAGCTAGTTCATCTGGAACGCAGAGTTCCCTTAGATATTCTGGAGCAGAGTTGTGCAGTGACTTATACATAAGCCAACAGAGTTTGTATTCCACCCTCTGTGGAAAACGTAGCCCGTGTAATTCCCGAAGTAGTGGAGTGATATGACTGAACTTAGAGATTCCAAAGATAAGTCTCGCTGCGGCATTCAATACAGACTGTAGGCGAGTCATTTTATTCATTGGTAGACCTAACTTCGAATTCAACATTTTGAAGTTAACCACCTAATACACATATGTATTTGTATCCCCCATGAATGCTACAAATAGACAAGTCGTGGAAATGTTACTGATTGTTGGCAATTTAAAGTTTGTTGTTTTTTTTTTATTAAACTGTAAATTATATATAATATGTATTTACACAAGGAAAAGTCCATTGCGTTGCGGTAAACCTGGTTATCTACATAGTGCAGGTCTCAACCCAGTTGTAAAATTGAAATGTTTAACAATATGCATTTTAATAACTTTTAAGGAGCTCTGGCTGTATTAGTGAATGTATTTTATTCATTAAGACCAACCAGACTTAATTGTTTCACATACCATTATCGTAATACTGTTTATTTATTAAATTCACCTATTATCCACATGCACCAGTAACCGAATCAACACAGTGATGAT